>NC_054385.1:117732752-117935252 GCF_017654675.1 Xenopus laevis | reverse complement strand
GCATAGAAGAAATATTTTGCAACTTTACATCATTCAACAAACGTGATGTGCACTTGATAAATTTGAACGTTTGTAAGTACCCATCTACTAGCCACCTGTGGTGATTCTTAAAGGGTAACTGCACCAAATAGAATTTTTTTTGGTTGTGGAACTACAACTCCCTACAAAATACTACACTATAAGAGTTTTTTATCTCTCTCTTTTTTCATACTTTTTTTCCCTGAGCTTTTAGTTAGCGCTGACCTTTTAAGAAAATTTGGACTGAGTATATTTTCAAAGCTTTACTGCTTATTTACTGATTCTGTCATATTAAGTGATAGAACTGAGCAGAGAGGAGCCAGGAGGTACTTCCAGTGTCAGACTTGGATATTTGGGGCACAACTGTAACTGTAACTTCAAGGGTCCACCATCTCAGCCGGCATGGACTCAACCACCTCTGTGAACCCCCTGCCACTGCTGCTGCCATCACTCCCCACTCCCACAGTTTCTGCCAACATCTCCTGTTGCAAACCACCCTGTAGTTGGTGGGATTTCACCCAGTGGGCCAGTCTGACCCTGGGGACTGTCACCACATATTAAGTATAAAATAAAACCACCCACAAACCACATATCCTGTTCCTACAGCTGACATTGTCCTAATCCCTTGCATCACCCCTCCCACCTCCCAAGTACTGATATTATGGTCACGCAAGCTCCTTTGATGTTTCAGCACCAATGAGTGTATCTGAGAGTGTATGGCCTTTATTAAATATACAAAGGAAGACCTTTTAATGGATGTTCCATCTCCAATAAATCTATGCAAAGAAAACACAATTTACAAAAATATTATACTCATGCAAAGTTAAAAATTCTTGAGATTCCCTATAAGAGTGGAGAGTGAACCATAACATTTGATTTCAAAGTCCATCGTTACCTCCCATTTCTGTTCTTTCTATTAGAGCAGGGTTCCCCAACCTTATTTACCCGTCAACCACATTTAAATGTAAATAAAAGTTGGAGAGCAAACACAAGCAATCAAAGAGTTCCTGGGGGTGTCCATTATGGGCTGTGATTGACTATTTGTAGCCCCTATGTGGACTGGCAGCCTACAGGAGACTCTGTTTGGCAGTACATTTGCTTTTTATGAAACTAAACTCAGTTACAAGCCAGGAATTCAAAAATAAGCATCAGCTTTGAGGTCAATGGGAGCAACATTCAAGGGGGTGGTGAGTAACATGTTGCACATGAACCACTGGTTGGGGATCACTGTATTACAATATCTAGTGGTGAAAGTGTTTCTGTGTGTACCTGTGTGAATATGAGAAGGGAGTGAAGGTGGGCTTCTTGACTCCACTCCTCCTCTGAGGACATGGCTATCCTACTAGTGGTATCTTCATAAGTTGATGTGATGTGTTTGCTCCTGCACCTCCATGGTGCATATCTGGAGGTATAAAACAATCTCTGAAACATACAGGGTGCTCTGCGGTTTCCTACAGGTGCCGTAGTTTGTAAACCTCATTTACTATTAGTTTGCAAACATTAGTGAAGCAGGAGTAGTAAAGCACTGCGTATCTTGACAGCGCTATATAAATAAATGATGATGATGATGATGAGTAGGCAGGAGGACTGAGAGATTTCTGGAAAGCACCATAAAAAATTGAATAAGAAAATTGTATATTCCCATCATCATATGATTCATAGTGCCTACACTGAGGCATATTTTGAGAAAAACACATAAAAGATAACATAATTCAATGTCAGTGGGTGATTTTCAGCCATATGGTGGCTGTTGGTGCATCATGGGATTTCTGATTCAGCTACAGGCTAAAAAAAGGCCTCCTTTTATTCCCAAACTCTTGTTTCATGTGTGATAAGGGTCAATATCAGTATTGTAACTAGGTTATATATCAGCCTCTTTTGGGCATAAGGAGAAAGCATAAAATAAAAAGGCAAAAAAAAGAAAAGAATGAAGAGATACAGGAGAATGCTCGGGATCTGGGATTTTCTAGAT
The DNA here is from genome assembly GCF_017654675.1 of Xenopus laevis. Lineage (NCBI taxonomy): Eukaryota > Metazoa > Chordata > Amphibia > Anura > Pipidae > Xenopus > Xenopus laevis. The sequence goes on along the minus strand of NC_054385.1, from coordinate 117,933,262 downwards.
AATGGATTTTTATGCAATTTGGATCTACGTACCTTAAGTCTACTAGAAAATCATGTAAACATTAAATAAACCCAATAGGCTGGTTTTGCTTCCAATAAGGATTAATTATATCTTAGTTGAGATCAAGTACAACCTACTGTTTTATTATTACAGAGAAAATGGAACTCATTTCTAAAAATGTGGATTATTTGGATAAAATGGCGTCTATGGGAGACGGCCTTCCCATAATTCTGGATAAAGGGTTTCCGGACAACATCCCATACTTACATACTTACATTTGTACATACGTACAAATATTTATTTACACATGCAAGTGCAATATGCAAAATAAGACGACATTCACCAATTTTAGCCAGAATACAGCATTTTTTCCCCTAGTTACGCATACATTTGTGTATCTGCCAATACAAGATAAATAATCAAAATGTACTTTTCATAACATAACACAGACTGTTACTTTATATATAATTTATTAATTTATATTTAATGCAAAATGTATTATACAAATATATATATATATATATATATATATATATATAATATATACAATAATTTATTTTTATACAATTATTTTTATAATAAAAAATGTTTTCCTATTCCCATCCCTAATTTGCATATGCAAATTAAGATTCGGATTCGGTACGGTGTTCGGCCAAATCTTTCTCAAAGGATTCGGGGGTTCGACAGAATCCAAAATAGTATAGTAATATTATTATGTGAGAATAAGGAAATATAAGAATACATTAACAACACTGGTCCATAACTGCTTGCGCTCCTTCTATAGTTGATCCCAGGCGAAGTGCGGGATTTTTCATCAATAGCTGCACAAATAGAAATAGTTGTTACTGAGCATATTCCCCTGACTCTGTTCCCTCTTTTACATTTCTCGTGAGCCTCCCTTGTATGTGACTGGCTAATCTCAGCCAATCAACTGCTGAACTATGTTTATCTATGACTGGCAAGACTAGGCCCTCTATTCTGTAATGTAAAAGCAGGGGAGGGACCAGTTTGTTTTAGGTCATGTTCTAAAATCCCTGATTTTTACTTTATGCAAACTGTGTGGGGGTTATTTACTTAACTCTGAATTTATCTGGTCTGGCTTTTTGGGGCAAAACTCGAATATTTTGATATTTATTAAAGCCTGATGCTGCAAAAAGCCTGAATCTGAAAATCCGCCAATTTAAGACCTGCCGCGGTTGTGTATAATAGTGATGTGCGGGCCGGTTTACCCGCAGGTTGGTCCAACCTCGTACCCCCATTTGCAGCTGTCGAGAGGGTCCGAGTCGAGCTCTTCTTCCTGATCTCCCCGCCCACCGCACTGCCGGCTTATGACTTCCACTTTTATAGCGGTGTGCCTTCTCACCCCTCCCCTTTAGTGATGTCATTGGCATGGCGGGTTGGGTTGGGTCTATAAAAGGAACCCGGAAATCGGGTAGGCGCGGGTGGAGGGAGGGCGTGTTCTGGTCGTGTCACTAGTGTATAAGTCTATGGCAGAGGTCCCTATCCTATTTGTAAGTTTCACTGGTCTGAATTAGCCTGAAAATCTGATCATTTTGTGTTTTTCATTCGGGTATAACCCCTGAAAAAATCACATGATTTGGGGTTTTACTAAATTTTACTCACAAGTTTTTACCCAAACCGATTAAATTGAGCTTGAGCTTTTATAATAATAAATAAGGTGAAATCAAGTATGGGAGTTTGGTCGTGTTCAGGGTCAAACTGGGTGGCCCCGGGCCCACCGGGCTGCTTTTGCAGGGCCCCCCTCTGGGTTCCATTCCAAACTGACCCCCACAGTGCAACACTGATTTAATGTTTTTCATGCCAACTACAACTCCATACTTAAAGGCCTTTAAGTTACATCTTAGTATTTTATAGAATGGCCAATTCCAAGCAACTTTTCAATTGTTTTTTTTTTTTTAATTATTTGCCTTCTTTTTCTGACTCTTTCCAGCTTTCAAATGTGGGGTCAATGACCCTATATAAAAAACAAAAGTTCTGTACGGCTGCAAATGTATTGTTATTGCTACTTTTTATTTCTGATCCTTCTATTCAGGCCTATCCTATTCATATTCCAGTCTCTTATTCAAATGATTGTATGGTTGCTAGGGTCATTTGGACACTAGCAACCTGATTGCTTAAATTGCAAACTGGAGAGCTGCTGAATAAAAAGTGAAATAACTCAAAAACCACAAATAATAAAAAATGAAAACCAATTGCAAATTATCTCAGAATATCCCTCTCTACATCGTACTAAAAGTTAATTCAAAGGTTAATTCAAGTGCAATACAGTTAAAAGACCCTAAACATAACATAAAACAATACTAAAAAAATGGATTTGTAGAGTATTGGTTTATGTATTATGTATACGGAAATTTCCAAAAGTACCATCTAAATATGCGTATACATAGTATATAGTGATGGGCGAATAAATTCGGCATGCGCGAATTTGCGGCGTATTTGTGCATTTCGCCACCAGCAAATAAATTCGCAAAATCAGAATTGGTGTTTTAGCATATGGGGGACCTCCTACATTCAATTTGGAGTCATTTGGTGGACTTTTGAAAAAAAAATAAATTTTTTTGATCAAATTCGATTCAAATTGGATCCGAATTTGCAGCTCGATCCTATTCACCCATTTTTTAAAAAAACTGATTTTTGTTAATAAATTTCGATTGGTCATTTTTTTTTCCATATTTCAAATTAATGGGAGTTGATGGGAGTTTTTAGAAACTCCCATAAACTCAAAATTCAACCCTCGATAAATCTGCCCCCATGTGTCTCTGAACTTACCTCCTCTTGACTCTTGTATTCTTCTGAATAATAAAATCTTGTTGAGTAAGGTGAACTTTCTAGTGGTTTTGGAGAATCTAGACAATCCAACCAAAAATAATCACTAATGATGTTCACGTTATAAACCAAAATACTATTTGTATAGCACATTCTGTAAGCAGACAGCAGAAGGAGATATAACTCATTATATGTTGCCCTGGGAAATTTAGTTTTTTCATAAGACACTTAGGGGCATATTTATCAAAGGACGAATTTCAAATTGAAAAAATTTCAAAATTCGAATTCAAAAAGACCAACAGAAAATAAGTCAAAGTTTTTTTTTGGCTGAATAGGTCAGTTTTTGATTGAATAGGTCAGTATTCAGCCGAATTCGAATTGTACGAATCGAAGGACTAGCACATTCGATCGAATCCGACTTGAAGTTTTTCCAAAAAAAAAACCATTGTCCACTAATTGACTAGAAATAGGTTCTAGGAGGTCCCCCATAGGCTAAAACAGCAATTGGTCAGGTTTTAGATGACGAATGGTCGAAGTCGAATTTTTAAAGAGACAGTACACTACATTTTAAATTTCGATATTCACATTTTTTTCAAATTCGAATCGAATTTGGATTATTCCCTAGTCGAAGTACACAAAAAATAGCTCAAAATTAGATTTTTTTTTTTTCATTCGAAAATTCACCTCGTCCCTTGATAAATCTGCCCCTTTATTGTTACATCCGTGAGTGCTCCTGAATATCTTCTGCTACATGCCTCTAATGAGGAGCACCCGGAAGTTGATTGAAGTCTGGTGAGTGCTGGTGCTTACATTGACTATATATATATATATATATATATATATATATATATATATATATATATATATATATACAGTATATATATATATATATATATATATATATATATATATATATATATATATATATATATATATATATATATATATATATATATATATATATATATATATATATATATATATACATACATATACTGTTGCTTGTTTGTTTTAAGTATTAAATAAAATAAATTAGTATGACTCTGTCCTTGCCTGCAGATAAACTTTAAAGGGAAAGTACATACACCTTGGCTATTGGACCAAATTGTCTCTGATGCAATGTAAACTGTATCAAGTGCTTAACATCATTGTCTGAGGACCATATTGCCTAGATTTTTGGGTATAAATACTGTAATGACTTGACCTCTGTGCCTGATTAGTATGCCTCCATGTTCCCCAGGTCTAAGCACTAGTAATATGCCTATGCACATTGTCCCAGATCTAGGAGTTCCTTTAAACTCCTAGTCATGTCCCAGTATATGCCTCACTTATGGAATGATACCACCCTCTCACATTCTTCTACTATACACTGTACCTTTATATACATTTATAATCAGTACTTTACACAACGCTTTGTTTCATTTTTTTTATTTAAAATTAAGAAATAAAATGCGTGTCATTCATGTAAAAACAAAAGGTATCACTTATTTGGCAGGAAATATTCTTTAAAAAACAGTTTTTATCAAAACAGAGAACCCTGAACTCATTTCAGGTCACAAACATTGACGTTACTTAATACACAAAAGCTATGAATATCTTGTAAATGATATCCTTATAAACGGTGAGTTCTGATGTCATCAGTTATAAACAGTGAGTTCTGATGTCATTTCTGTCACATGACTAACTGAAACTTGTGTATTATAATAAATAAAGTACCCCCAGTTGCAAGATATGAGGATATTAGAAGTAACCTCGGAGTTCCATGACCTGTATAAAAACACTCGGCCTTCGTGTTTTTATATGGTCATGAAGCTCCTCGGTAACTTATAAGATCCTTATAATTTACAAGAGGAGGTACTTTATTCACTATATAAATGGTGTCATCAGCTATAAATGGTGCGTAGTGATGTCATTTCTGTCACATGACTCACTAAAACTTGTGTATTATAATAAATAAAGTCCCCCTTGTTGGAAAATATGAGGATATTAGAAGTCATCTCAGAGTTCCATGACCTGTATTTTTATATAGTCATGGAACTCCTCGTGACTTATAATATCCTTATATTTTACAAGAGGGGGTACTTTATTCACTATATAAACCACATATGTATTTAATGGTAGCTGGCAGTACAACTTATTCCTCCTTTCAGTCTCTAATGAAAAAATGTAAGACCCTTACAGAGGGGACTAATGATGGGAAAAATTCGGTTTTTCGAAAAAATTTTGCCGCAAATTTTCGCGGGCGTTTCGCGAATGTATTCGCTGGTGGCGAATTGCGCAAATTCGCTGCGAATTCACACCTGGTGAATAAATTCGCCCATCACTAGAGGGGACCTCATTATTCCCTGTATTATGCTTTGCTGTCCTACCTAATGGCTTGTGTATTCTTACTAGAGACATTCTCTTCACATTTACCGGATAAATCTGTGAAAAGGACAGAACAGATGGTAAATGTTAAAACAAAGTGCAGTATCAAAATATTTCTATATGGTTTTCTGGATAGCCACAATTCACTAAGGATGTTCCCTCTTGAGCTGTGTGTTTCCTGTAGGTTTATAGTGGTGAGTGGTGGGGCAGGTGAAAGACTAGTGCATGGAATTAGCAGCTCATAACACAAACATCACTATCAGTGCACAATAAGCAGTAGCTACGTTATAGTAATAAACATTGCTGAGAACCAAATATCAGTGACTTTTGGACTCTTGTTAGGGTGAGTTTGAGCTGCAATCACATGTCTGGATAATAGCAGATAAGCCAGGAAACATTAAGGGGCTGATTTATCAAAGGTCGAGTGTTAGAGGTTTTTTTTTTGCCTTGATTGAACTCGAATGAACTGGAAACTCGAATGGTATCTTACATAAAACTTCAATGTGAAAAAACCCATTCTGTGAGTTTGAGTCCCACAAACTCGAGTTTTCGGCGAAACCAAACTTGAATCGCTCGAATCATTGCAGTTTTCGGGCAAAACCCTCCGAAAAAAACTCAAACATCAAGCTCAACCTCTTCAAATAGTTCAAGGGACCTCTGCCATTGACTTCTACGTGACCTCGAAAAGGTTTTAGGCGGTGTATTTTTTAAGATTCAAACTGTTTCCAGGGTCGGGGTATAATACATTTTCTAGTTATTTTTTTAAAATATTGATCGAGTTTTTCTTTTGTAATCCTAAAATGTAAGTTTTGACCAAAAAATATAACTTTTAGGGGCCCATTTACTTAGTTCGAGTGAAGGAATAGAGGAAAAATAGTTTGAATTTCGAATGGTCGAATATGGCTACTTCGACCTTCTACTTCGAATCGAACGATTTGAACTAAAAGTCGTTCGACTATTCGACCATTTGATTGTCGAAGTACTGTCTCTTTAAAAAATTCTTAGACCCCCTACTTCGCCACCTAAAACCTACCGAGGCCAATGTTAGCCTATGGAGAAGGTCCCCATAGGCTTCCTAACAATTTTCTGATCGAAGGAATATCCTTCGATCGATGGATTAAAATCCTTCGAATAGTTCGATTCGAAGGATTTAATCGTTCGATCGTAGGAATAGCGCTAAATCCTTCGACTTCGATATTCGAAGTCGAGGATTTCAATTCGGCAGTCGAATATCTGGGGTTAATTAACCCTCGATATTCGACCCTAGGTAAATGTGCCCCAAAAACTCGAATTTTCGAGATAAAAAAACTCAAACCTTAATAAAGCTGCCCCATAGTTATTAATTCATTTGATATCAACACATGCACAACACTCACGACACCATGCTACTGTAAGTCTAAGCTACAGGTTGCACGTTTGACATTACACACAGGAATCCACTAGCGCTTTGGGCAACTCACTTTGAGTCTCGCACATTGTGAACAAGGAACAGTCACATCAAAACATTAGAGTGTTTTAAAGTAATACAAACAGGGTCGGACTGGGGGGCCTGGGCCCACCGTAGCTACTGGCCCAGGGCCCCCTCTGTCCCCCCTTGGGCACTGGCGATGTGCGTCGTGAATTGCCTCCAACAAAGGGGGTCATGGCATTAAGAAGAAGATGTGGGTAGGGATCTGGGCCAGCGGGGCCCACAAGAGTCGGGGGCCAACCGGGTTTTTTCCCGGTGCCCTGCCGGCCCAGTCTGACCCTGACTAAAAATATAATGCAGTAAAACTGCTGTGTTTGCTTCAGAAACACTACTATAGTTTATATAAATAATCTACTGTGTAGCAATGGGGGCAGCCATTAAAAGGAGAAAAGGCTCAGGTTACAAAGCAGATAAGCTCAGTAGAACATAATGGTTTTATCTGTTATCCACTATTTAACCTGCCCTAACCTGTGCCCTAGAGTCTTTTTTCAATTTCCATCATTGCTACACAGCAGCTTGTTTATATGTAGTGTTTCTGCAGCAAATCAATCAGTTTTACCAGTGCAGGGCAACATTGCATGGTAAATTCATTACTTTAAACACTTTAATTTTTTGGTTTTACTGTTCCTTTAATAATTTCACAAGGGCAGCTGCAATAGTGTCTTTGCTAGAAAACCTTCAAAATGAATTGCTGATTGGTTGCTATTGACAACTGCACTTGGCAGATCAGTCCTTAGTTAGTAAATCAGGTCCTACAGAAAGCTCTGAATTATGGGAAGGCCGTCTTCTATAGACTCCATCATAATCAAATAGTCTGAATTTTTAAAAATAATTTCCTTTCTCTCTGTAATAATAAAACAGTAGCTTGTACTTGATCCCAGCTAAGATATAATTAATCCTTATTGGAAGCAAAAACCAGCTTATTGGGTTTATTTAATTTTTACATGAATTTCAAGCAGACTTAATGTATGAAGATCTAAATTATGGAAAGACCCGTTATCTGGAAAAACCCCAGGTCCCTGTACTGGTTTTTGCTTGGTCACTGATATTTCTTTCATTGTGCCACTAGGTGGAGTATGTGGTAACAAATAAAAACTAACAACACTTAAATCTTTGGGGAACAGCCCTGCTGCTCCAGATTTCTATGCAATAAAGTCTTATTATTGGCCTCTATATAAACATTAGAAGTCTATACATGCTGTTTGTATATGTTTAATGATCTCTTGCAACCGCAGTTCTTTAGAAGGGTGGCCTCCAATGTCTCTTGTTACAATATTTACGGTTACAATATTAATTACCTGTGTCTGCCAATTGTGCTGGGGGCAGGTAAGGGAGAAGGTTGGTTTAAGCAACAAATGTATTTTGTTCAGAGCAGACACAGTGCGTTGGATAACAGGGATTCCCTCACTGGCTCAAGGCAGAAAGTGAGAATATGAGAACATACTGTAGTATAAGTTCCCTAGAGCAGCATGAAAGGTGAATCCAGCCCTACACTATAACCCTGTACTTTATACCAATGGATTTGTTAGTTAATAGAACAGTATTCCTCTGCCCACCGGTCTCACACTATGACTTTCTGTGTTGCTAGACATCCGAATATTATTGGAATTCTATTTGGTATTGGCATTTAACAGCTCAGTGGATGTAGTGCAGGATTGTGTTATATCTCTCTGCATGAGACTACAGTGGGTGTGAGTATCCTCGTGACTGTAAGAACAGGTGAGATAAAAACATCTCGTGGGCAGCTTGCCATGGATCATGTGATGGTACAGGATAAAGATAAAAGTAATAAACATGTAAGACGTCAGTGCAGAGGAAAGGGAGGAACATGAAGAAGAACCGGTCTGGCTGCTCTTTTATTTATACTGGAGCAATTCTGGTTTCCACCAGGCAGACAATCACATGACGGGGTAGCTGGCCAAATTTGCAATTCCACAGGCATTTCCCTTGTCTTTGGCCATTAGAATGTAGCCTTTATCGCCCCATTCTTCGCCCCAACTGTAAAGAAAAAAGCAGGGGTTACACAGGGGCGGCAAAGACATTTATTACCAAATATCTAGTAGTATAGGTAAATCTAAAAACAACTGGAGTTGCTGAGTAATCATTGGAGACGTTTCACTACTCATCCGAGCAGCTTCTTCAGTTCAAAGCAATGTGGTATACGGAGTCCAGTGTAGTGAGGAATGCACTGATCTATACATTGGGGAGACAAAACCACTGCTCAACAAGCGAATGGCTCAGCACAGGAGGGCGAACTCTACAGGGCAAAACTCAGCTGTCTTTCTACACCTAAAAGACAAGGGACACTCCTTTGAAGAAAGCAAGGTCCAAATCTTGGATAAAGAAGACCGCTGGTATGAACGAGGCGTGAAAGAGGAGATTCATGTCAAGTTGGAGAAACCATCCCTGAACAGAGGCGGGGGCCTTCGACACCACCTGTCTGCTACATACAATTCTGTTCTAACATCTGTACCCCGGCGGTTTCAGAACACTTCACACATCTATTCATGCAACTCTCACAAGTAACACCTGTTTATAGGAGTTGCATGACACATTGGATAATCCTATCACAGTAACTACACAGAATGTTTTACAATGTGATTGGATTAGTGGAAGAGTTTATATGCCGAGAACTTCCGACACCAGTCAGTTGAACTGAAGAAGCTGCTCGGATGAGTAGTGAAACGTCTTCAATGATTACTCGGCAAGACCTGTTGTTTTTAGATTTACCTATACAAGTATAGGATCCGTTATCCGGAAACCCGTTATCCAGAAAGTTCCGAATTACGGAAAGGCTGTCTCCCATAGACTCCATTATAATCAAATTAAGCAAATTTCTAAAAACGATTTCCTTTTTCTCTGTGATAATAAAACAGTACCTTGTACTTGATCCCAACTAAGATATAATTAATCCTTATTGGAAGCAAAACCAGCCTATTGGGTTTATTTAATGTTTATATGATTTTCTAGTAAACTTAAGGTATGAAGTTCTAAATTATGGAAAGACCCATTATCCAGAAAGCCCCAGGTCCCGAGCATTCTGGATAAAAGGTCCCATACCTGTACTAGATATACCATAACCTGGATGAATGAAAATCTTCATAGTCATTTATTACCAAACTTATCATGGACTGAGCGCTGGGCACTAACTAAACTCACCACAGGATGCAACGGCCTGTTAATATTATGACATATTACAATATTAACAAGTTAATATGAGTTAAATAATAAACAATTGTATTTACATATTAACTCATATTATAAGTGCATGTCTATCAATCCATGGGCACAGATCTATTTGAATAGAATAAGATACAGGAAATATGGAATTGGGGGCAGCTGTATTACATATGTACTATCAGGTATAGTGTATATACTGTAGCCTTCAGATGTCTTGTTGGAGTGTGCAAGGACCCCTGGGAACATTATTTTTTTTGTACCCTCTGAGTAACACATAATCCATCCCCTCAATTTATTATGTGATGGAAAATGAGCCGTTAAGCTTGAGTAATATAACCAAGGAGCATATGCTGCTTTGCTGCTATTGATACTCCATATTGATTATAACTGACATTTGTATTTAGCTACTTTCTGTAAATAAACCATGTCCTGATTGGTTTAGAACCTCTGCCACTTATATTGGTGACTCTGCCCCACACTAAGCATCTAAAACACACAAACTAAAGCAAATATATATCAGGTGAAGGCTCATCCTTGGTTGCAAGTGGGCAGGAGTGTAACCCATATTTTACCCAGACAAAGCCACAGACTGAAAGGCACATTTATCAAGGGTCGAATTTCGAATTCGTGTGAATTTTTTTTAAACTCCCTTAAATTCGAATGAATTCGAAATTCGACTTGGGGAGCTTTATTAAAAAAATTGAATTTGTAAAAGTTGGATGAATTAAAACGACCCGAAAAATCGAATCGAATTCGATATGTACGAAAACAGTTTTTCTCCTGAATGTCAGGAAGGCTACAAACAACTCCAACTTGACCCCTGGACTTCCCCCATTGACTTATACAGTAATTCGGCAGGTTTTAGATGGCGAATAGTCAAATTTGAGGACCAGAGTATGATAAATCTCGAAAATAAAATTAGAACTTTTTTAAAAAATCTCTTATCGAGTTTCGACCATTAAAAAAATTCTAAAATTTGAATTCTAATTTTTAATTTGACTCTTAATAAATCTGCTCCTGAGTGTTGCTATAATATTTTTCAGCTAGTGTCCTATTTACCTGTTCTTTACAATCCAGTATTTGGCTTTCTTTTGCGTTCCATAGCCCACTGCAAGGACGGCATGGTTTATATCCTCAGCACTACAATCCTTGTCATAGTAAACGCCTGTAAATGACATAAGAGATTAGGGTTACGAGAAGAAGACAACTAACCACATAAATATATAAAGCCATACTAACCATAAGGCAGATATATATATATATATAATCGTTGTGCGAGGGATGAGTATAAAGATCTGAGATATGTTGTATATTAAAAAATCTGGGGATTTTGATGTCTGTAAGACTTCAATCAATACAAAATAAAAGAAGGATGTGCTTACCTAGTGTAATTTCCTTTTATTATTTATTTTTATTAAAAATGATTGCACTTACGATATCGTAGGCAACATTAGCTCAATGGTAGATTCAAATCCAACGCGTTTTGTCACCAAAATCGTGACTTCTTCAGGGATAAATAATCAATGAAAGTTCTCCATAAATGAAGAAACAGCTTCGCTTTCCAAGAGCCAACAACACAAGCGTTCCTTCATAGAGGCCAGAAATCTTATAACCAGCGCATAGAAACTCCAGTATTCCTACAGCTCCAATTTTGTTGACAGTAACAGCTTCAGCCTCATTCCCAGGTCTGAGAGAAAGAGAACTTTCTCTCAGATCTGGGAGTGAAGCACAAGCTGCTACTGTTCAGGAAAAAGCAAAGCAGATTCTTCGTTTTTCTTTTATTGATAATTTATCCCTGAAGAAGTCACGATTTTGGTGATGAAACGAGTTGGGTTTGAATCGACATTATTGCCTACCGATGAGCTGATGTTGCCTACGATATTTTAAAGGGCATGTAAAGGCAAAAAAATAAAATCCCATTTTTGCTTTCTTTAATGAAAAATAAACCTATATCCAATATACTTTAAAAAATATATACCGTTTTTATAAGAAACCTGACTGTATGCAGTGAAATTCTCCCTTCATTTACTGCTGTGGATAGGAATTGTCAGACGGTCCCTAACTGCTCTGCAGGGAAACAATCAAACTTATGAACAGCAGGGGGAGCCCCCGCCTTACTTCCCAGCCATGCAGAACTAAAGCTTGTCCTGTTTTGATAATTTATGACGATCCCTAAGCAGCCCAGACCACACTGAGCATGTGCACAGTCTTGTCTTGCAAAGATGTTTAACAAAGTTACAAAATGACAGCCCCCTGTGGCCAACTTAGAAAGCATAAATCATTTGTTTGATTAGACTTGAGGTGCAGCATGTTTATGTTTAGTATACAAAATACAGCATTTCTAGCCTTATTCTATTTTAGACTTTCCTTGTCCTTTAAGTGCAATCATTTTTAATAAAAATAAATTATAAAAGGAAATTACACTAGGGAAGCGCGCCCTTCTTTTATGATGTATTTTAGACATGTTTCGGATAGACCATCTTGTTATTTGAAGAGTGATTAAGAGACTACAACGAGAGTAAACCTTACCCGGATTTACGGATTCATAATTGAACTATTACACCTTGCTTGAAGAGACTTGGTTTGGCTTGTTTTTTTTAATTTAATTTTAGCTAAGTCATAGGCCCCCTAATTATTGACTAAGACTTCAATCAATGTTTGTTAGATAGAGAATGGAAAACAACCAGGTGGCATTTCCATGTATATAAGATATTGAGTCTTATGTGAGCTGTGTCATGCATGAATACTACGTACCTTTACTGTAAAACTGAAAGCTGGAGAGACCGGCATCTATACCCACTGACACAGGCCCCACCAATGCCACTGCCTTCTTTAATGCTTTTTCATTGCCTTCTTGGACCTCCTTGTAACCTTTACACGCGGCCGCTCTTCCAGACACGTTGTACATACATTCCTGATCCTGTATGAAATTTTAACATATATGAAAAGCCACACAGGAAGGACATAAAAGGCAAGACTGTCTATTATATATGTGTGAAAATCAATAATGATAAAAGGCAAGACAGTCAAACAGGCTGCAGACAACGTTTCAGGGCACCACTCAGCGGTCATTCATTGAGCATTTTTGTATGTAGGGTCTGACTGCATCGAGTACCAGAATTCCATAGTGTCAGACCCTGAAAGCATATGATATTTGATTGCAAATGCCTTTCTGAACCCTTAGTGCTATAGCACCCTAGTATTTGTATCTTAACACAGGCAGTGCTGTATTCATTGGGCACACGTAGGTCTCTATGCTCAGTTATGGACTATCATTACCACCTTCTCTATGGATATGGCTTGTGGTCAACATTGCTTCCTGACATTACTCCCCTCACCCTTTATGATAACAAAGGCATACAAAGCTATTTCACTCCTATACAAACAACTTAATACCCCAACCCAAATCCTAACGCAAGGGGGCAAATTCACTAAATGGCGAAGTGGCAAACGCTAGTAAAAATTCGCCAGCGTTACGTCAATTTGCCACTTCGCCAATTTACTAAAAGTGTCCCTGGTGAAAATTTGCTAGCGAAGTAGATAGACTAGCGCAACTTCGCAGCCTAACGCCAGTCGAAGTTGCACTCTGGCGAAGGGGCGAAACTGAGCAAATTTACAAACATATTTTTTTTCCTGAACGTTACCTCTTTCGCCAGAGTTTACTTCGCCAGGTCAGACCAGTCGAAATGCAATAGTGTAGATAGCAGTTTGTAAAAAAAAGTTGGAAATTTGAAAAAACGCTGGCGTTTTTTACTTTTTATAGGGTGATAGGCTGAAAAAGTTCGAAAAATGTTTTTAGGGTACCCTCTTTCCCCCCTACTTTTGTTAACATATGGCACCTAAACTATACTGTGGGCACATGTGTAGGGCATTAGAACACCTCTATATAATTTTATTAAGTTTCCCTGGGCTTGTGTAATGTTATTTATTTACTGCAGCATACTCGTTCATTCAAACTTCTATTTCGCGCTGTATGCAAATTAGCCTTCGCTAGCGTAACTTCGAACCGCTGATCGTAACATCGCTAGCACAACTTCTCAAACGATCGGTAACTTGTGTGCAACTTCGGATCTCCGTGAATTTGCGCAGCCCTGGCAAATCTACACCTGGCAACGTGCGGCGAAGACAACCCTGGCGTAACTTCAGAGGAACTCCCTTGTGCCCTTATCTTTGGCCCAGGGGGATGTCAAATACGCAGATCTTCCATTGTATGAGCAGCTATAATCTAATACTTGGTATGTCCCACTGATAAACACAATCACAATCTCACCCTTCCACATTCAACGAAGGCATATTGGTAAACAAAGGCATTTAGAGGAATAAAAAGATCTAAGAAACATGTAGCAAGCAACTACTATATTGGTAGTCAAAAAAGGAGATGTTTTAAAAAACCACATACAGTTACAATTCTTAAGTTTGTTAAGATCTCACCTCTCCAACATATGGATATGCTTTCTCCGAGTCAATCCCCTTGTTATCTCGAACATACTCAAAGGCATTGGTCATGTAGCCTCCTCCACATCCATCGTTCTTTTTGACACAATCAACCAGATTTTGAGGACTAAGTACCACCAATTTACCTTTTTTCTTCTTCAGTTGCCCTTCCAGAGCCCCAACTGAGCTAAAGGCCCAACAGGAACCACAGGAACCCTGTGGAAAGAAGGGCAATATTATAGACTACAAATACAAGTGTAATAAACTTAAAGTAATGTTATAATGACAGTGCTTATTTTGTATACTCTGCTATGCTGAGTAATTAATTAGCATGCCCATATCTCCCTTTAAAGGAGAAGGAAAGCTACAGTGGCATTTTATTGGCAATAGATTAGCTGCAATAGTGCAAGCTAGAATGCTATATTTATTCTGTAGAATGCTTTACCATACCTGAGTAAAAAGCTCTAGAAACTCTCTGTTTGTTTAGGATAGGAGTTGCAGTATTAACATGGTGTGACATCACTTCCTGCCTGAGTCTCTCCCTGCTCTGGGCTCAGATTACAGTAGAGAAGGGAGGGGTGGGGGGAGAGGAGCAAACTGAGCATGCTCTTGCCCAGGGCAATGAGGTTTAAGCTGAAGGCAGGAAGTCTGATACAGAAGCCCATGTGTACACAATAGAAGGAAAGAAATGCAGTGTTTCTTTTGACAGGGGACTCAGAGCAGCATTACTTTGGGGGTTTACTGGTATATTTAGATGGACCTTTCTGATAAGGCTTACTTAGTTTTAACCTTTCCTTCTCCTTTAAGTGATATTGTTCAGTAGATGGGTAGATAGGTAGAACAAACATTCTATAATTTTCAGTTTTGGACAACTGCCAATGCTATTTGGCTGTTTGGGGTTTCAGTGATCTGGGGGTTTGCTTGGCCTTCTGGCGTCTATTTACTTAAGTGTCATGCACTTTGCATTTGTTCCTTGTGCCTTCTGGCTCTGTGACCTGAGAGAACCTGTGCTTCTAATTACAACTAAACATCTTTACAAAGCACACAATTTCTATAGAAAGTCCACTCGAATATGTAAACTAGACCAGTGGAATATAGTGTCTGACCCACACATTGTTTCCAAAAAGCTCCAGCTTGCAGAACCCAACAACAAGATTCCCTAAACTGACAAAATGTATCTGCCAGCACCATAGAGTCTACATTTGTCAGTTCCTCTTTGATCTATGCAGTGCTGTGTTGTCTAGCCACACATACAGTAGGTAAGAGGGGCATTTTAAATATATCCCCCACTAACAGAATTTGTAAATGACCTTGTGTGGGCAGTATATGTAAAAGAAATTGTATAGATGTATGCTGCAGATGGTGGTTCAGATGCTTAAGATGCCAGTCTATCAAACTTACGTTTTTAGTAAAGTTTTCAATGATATATACTATAAACCTAGACCAGTTACCTGGTTTCTGATTGGGGTGACATATCCTTTTTTCCTGTAATCAATGGAATCAGGGACCTTCTCTGGTGCTTTGTCATGCTCAAATGTGAGGTTGGTTGGCTTGTTGCGTTTGTGGATCTTCAGGCCAGTCATTGTCCTCACAACCTCCTCACTGGTCTACAAGAGAAGCCACACATAAAGTCACTGTTCTACCTTTCCAGCATTATTTACATTCGTATTAGCCACTTGAATTCCCCCATACATTTAGTATACATGGCTTTACTTGCCCTTGTCATGTGTTTTTTGGCTGTCCAAAAAATCCCTTTTCTCCCATACACACACACACAAACATATTGGTGCTGTAACTTGGACCTCCATATTTTTGGACCACCCAGTTCAAAGAGAAGCAAAATGCTAACAATGATTATTTCAATACAGGGATGCTTTATAGCAGTGATCCCCAACCAGTAGCTTGTGAGCAACATGTTGCACTCCAACCCCTTGGATGTTGCTCACAGTGGCCTCAAAGCAGGAGCTTATTTTTGAATTTCAGGCTTGGAGGCAAGTTTTGGTTGTATAAAAACCAGGTGTACTGCCAAACAGTATATTGTGACCTGAGTTAAGTTAAGTTAGGGACCGCCATATGGGGTTTACCTTGACGTGGTATGGTGGCTTTTCAACTTTATGATCATAACTTTGTAACTAAAAACCCCTGTTTTGTAAACATATGTACTTGCATTTATATTGAATTACTTCTGAGACAGGGGCCCAGGGCAGTGCATTGTAAGTAGCACTTCCATTATACTTAAATATATTTTGTATTAGCCTTAAGAGTGCTTCCACCCCCCCCTAGATTTTTGTATGTTCGCCTGAAGCTGTGGCTCAGCTCAGTGTGGTTTTTTAATAGCACCCCATACCCACCCCTTTATACTAATGGTGGTCCTATGCTTTTAAATATGGGCTTTGGTTTGAGCAATCTCTCTCTCTTAAAAGCCCTTGCTGGCGGGGGAGGTTTTAGCTTTTAGATTGAAACCAATGCACAACACACTTTGTGTACAGGTAATGCTATTATGCAGAGAAGTATCTTTTTATATTGTGACCTGAGTTAAGTTAAGTTAGGGACCGCCATATGGGGTTTACCTTGACGTGGTATGGTGGCTTTTCAACTTTATGATCATAACTTTGGTAACTAAAAACCCCTGTTTTGTAAACATATGCACTTGCATTTATATTGAATTACTTATGAGACATGGGGCCCAGGGAAGTGCATTGTAAGTAGCACTTCCATTATACTTAAATATATTTTGTATTAGCCTTAAGAGTGCTTCCACCACCCCCCCTAGATTTTTTTACTGCCAAACAGAGCCTCAATGTAGGTTGACAATCCACATACGGGCTACTAAATGGCCAATCACAGCCCTTAGGAACATTTTTCATGCTTGTGTTGCTCCCCAGGTTCTAAAGGTTGGGGATCCCTGCTTTAAGGTATTGTTGTGCCATTAAGAAAAATGATAGAAATGGGCCATGAAGAAAAATGATGGAAATGGGCCCCATCATTAAAAATCCTACATTGATTGTAACTCCAAGAACAATAGTCAGTGATATTGTGTGCATTATAATCCCCAGAAAATGAAATAAACGGTACAACATTTGCACAGTCTTATAATCCACAGCAATCAATCAGATTCTTCCTTTAAGCAAACCCTATCTCCTGAGTGGTTGCTGTGGTTAACTAGACTTGCAGCAAACTTTGAAAATGTTATTATATCACCTCTTTTAACTTTTTTTTATGTTTGGCACATGCAAAAAAGATTAAAGGGATCCTGTCATCGGAAAATCAGAAATCTGCACTGAAATCCATTTCTCAAAAGAGCAAACAGATTTTTTTATATTCAATTTTGAAATCTGACATGGGGCTAGACATTTTGTCAATTTCCCAGCTGCCCCAGTCATGTGACTTGTGCCTGTACTTTAGGAGAGAAATGCTTTCTGGCAGGCTGCTGTTTTTCCTTCTCAATGTAACTGAATGTGTCTCAGTGGGACATGGTTTTTTTACTATTGAGTGTTGTTCTTAGATCTGCCAGGCAGCTGTTATCTTGTGTTAGGGAGCTGCTATCTGGTTACCTTCCCATTGTTCTTTTGTTTGGCTGCTGGGGGGTAAAAAGGGAGGGAGGTGATATCACTCTAACTTGCAGTACAGCAGTAAAGAGTGATTGAAATTTATAAGAGCACAAGTCACATGACTTGGGGCAGCTGGGAAATTGACAATATGTCTAGCCCCATGTCAGATTTCAAAATTGAATATAAAAAAATCTTTTGAGAAATGGATTTCAGTGCAGAATTCTGCTGGAGCAGCACTATTAACTGATTCATTTTGAAAAAATTTTTTTTTCCCATGACAGTATCCCTTTAAAGTTAAGCGGCTGAATGGGACATGTGAATATCAGTAATCAGTGACTACATTATAACCAACCATATGCTGTAAAATTGAAACATTATTTATTATTATAATGTAATTTAAGTAACTTTCATCTTAACCTGCTCTCTGCACTTTTGCTTATTGGTAACAAGCATGATGCATGGCTACTCTAATGTGTGAAGTGTCTTGAGCACCATGGAATAAAGTTGGGATCACCCCGTTGCTGCATCACAAAGGTATTGGCTCTCCAATTGTTTCTTGGATATTCTGGACCTACTGCCACCACAATGGTGGTAGTAATTCCACGTTTCCACTGTGGGTTAAGTCAATATATTCAGCAGACATTTCCCATTTTGATGCAGAATCCCAGAAATAATTCTAACCCACCTTTTGAGTGCAATTGTGTCTGATTTGCATTAAACCACAGGTACAATTGCACGGCTGTTAAAGCAACTGCGTCAAACTCACCCTTGTGGATCCAATGACATGCAACGGCACTTGCCTACAACCGATAAACCCTAGTATCTCATTGTGCTGCTTTGTAACATCAAAATAGCTTGCCTGTCAACTTACCATGTCTCCTAACTGATTCATGGCCATTTCATACGTGTGCAGCCCCTGATTGTACTCGAAATTATGGGAGGTGATCATCTTGAAATTTTTCTCCCAGATCAGACGTCTCTGGAGTTCATCCATCTGACAAAATGAAAAAGACACAGGTAAGTGAAACTTCAGCAGCCAAATCCAAATGTTTAGCAAGGAATTCTGACGTCACCCGCTATCTAATGAATGGAATAACTAACTAATACATGAGGTTTCCAGTAAATATCAACTTGCTTGACATATGTTAGTGCATCAATCAGCCTTATGCCCAGATTCAGGAATCATATCCTAAATATAACTGAGAAACTGATACAAGTGAGATACAGTAGGAATGGAGTATAAGAGATAAACATTGCTGAAAGCAATTTCTAAGGCCATACAGAGACTCTGTTGTTGGAGTAGAGAGAAAATGAAACGAAAAAGGGAACTAAAAAAGAGAACAGAAACCACCTGGTCAGCTTAAAACTGACAAAACTACAGCCCTGAGAACAACTTCTCGGATAGGACAGACTATTTAAGAAAAGAAAAAAAAAACCCAACCTACTGTGTCAGTTTAAGCTCAGTTTCCTTTAGATATTTGTAATTCAGTGAGTAAGCAAACCAGAATTTGTAGGAGTTTTATAAAAATATATATTGTGAAAACCTAGTTTTGTAGTTCAGGGGTTGTATTAATGGAAGCAAGTGGGCTGGATGTGGATCTCTAATGGAATGTTATGGTCTCTAGGCTGCTCAATGCTCCAGAGACATGCTATTTGTTATATATGTAGGTATAAGTGTATAACTGTAATAAGTTACCATGCAAAAAGACAAATGACTGGCCCACTACATGAAATAGGTTGCCTAGCACTGATACAGCTGGTGTATTTGTATGCCCTCACTTACAGCAGTTGTTGGACTACCCAAGCTTTTCATTTTTTGTTTGTGCTAATATAACATCAACAACAACCCTCTTGATACAAATAATAGTTGCTTTATGTCGTTCAGCAGAAGAAAATGCTGGTCATTTCTTTTTTACACTTACATTTCTATACTATGATCAATATTAATAGCTTGTTATTGAGTTATATTGGTATAGCGCCATTTGTACAAAAAAGCTAATATCGGGGGAGGACTAAGCCCTCTGAGTGAAACCAATGCCCAGGCCAGGAGACACTCAAGAAATGCTACTATGCAGGGAGGTGTCAGCCTTTGAATAATATGACTGTAAGTAAATAGTTAGGGACCACTATATGGGGTTTACCTTGACGTGGTATGGAGGCTTACCAATTTTATGATCATAACTTTGTAACTAAAAACCCCTGTTTGTGTAAATACATGCACTTTCAGAGATGCTAAATGACTTATGAGACAGGGGACCAGGGAATGTGCATTGATCAATCTCAGTGGCGTAACTAGAGTGCTCCGGGTTCCCCTGTAAAAAAATCTTCAGAGGGGCCCAGTGCACTCTGATTCTCATCCTCCCACCCACTCCCTGACTCCGCCCACGGTACACCCTGACTCTGCCCACTCTCAACCAGACTCCACCCACTCTCCTCCCCTTCCGGCTTGCACTCTGCTATCACCGCCGCAAGTAACAGAACAGCTGGGTCTGCCTGTAAAAAATCTTCAGAGGGGCACAACACACTCTGATTCTCATCCTACCGCCCACTTTTTGACTCTGCCCACTGCACACCCTGACTCTGCCCACTCTCAAACAGACTCCGCCCACTCTCCGCCCCCTGCTTCCCTGCCGCAGGTAACAGAGCAGCTGGGGAAGGGGGGGTTCCTTGTTAGCTATAGAGGAAGCAGACCCCGCAGTCAGGGCCCCCCTTTTCCTACAGCCCCCCCTGCAACTGCAGGGTCTGATTCCTCTATAGTTACTGATTAATCCACTCTCTTTTTTGTATGCTTATACTATGCTAATTTGACCAAACCAGTAACACTTCCTTTGTATTTATATATTTTTACTTAGCCTTGGTATGCTCCAACAGTCCCCCTTTTTTGTATGTCAGGATTCATAGATGTATTCTGGCTTCATGCCTATATCTTTACCTTTAAGATTATCCTACAAGGACCTACATAATGGCTGCTCCTGTCTGTTTCATTACCTGCCCATTGTACTGTTTGTGATAGGTCCTCTTCCACAGGTCCCACTCAGCATCTAGTGTTTCATCATGATACAAATCCGTCCTCACCATGGGAAGAACCAAGGCCAGAAGGCAGAAAGACAACATTATACCTAAATAAGAGGGAAGACATGTTTTAATGAAGTCCATTGTGCTTCTGGGATGTTCTTGCTCTTATTCTCATGAGTGGAAATTTAGAATTGCTACCATAAAACTAGTGGTAATGGCAGACATAGGCTTACTTGTCTATAGATATAAATGTGTGTATACAGGTATGGGATCCATTATCCAGAAACCCATTATCCAGAAAGCTCAGAATTACGGAAGGGCCGTCTCCCATAGACTCCATTATAATCAAATAATCCAAATGTTTAAAGGGATACTGTCATGGGAAAAACATTTTTTTTTCAAAACACATCAGTTAATAGTGCTGCTCCAGCAGAATTATGCACCGAAATCAATTTCTCAAAAGAGCAAACAGATTTTTTAATATTAAATTTTGAAATCTGACATGGGGCTAGACATATTGTCAATTTCCCAGCTGCCCCAAGTCATGTGACTTGTGCTCTGATAAACTTCAATCACTCTTTACTGCTGTACTGCAAGTTGGAGTGATATCACCCCCTCCCTTTTCCCCCCAGCAGCCAAACAAAAGAACAATGGGAAGGTAACCAGATAACAGCTCCCTAACACAAGATAACAGCTGCCTGGTAGATCTAAGCACAACACTCAATAGTAAAAACCCATGTCCCACTGAGACACATTCAGTTACATTGAGAAGGAAAATGCCAGAAAGCATTTCTCCTAAAGTGCAGGCACAAGTCACATGACCAGGGGCAGCTGGGAAATTGACAAAATGTCTAGCCCCATGTCAGATTTCAAAATTGAATATAAAAAAATCTGTTTGCTCTTTTGAGAAATGGATTTCAGTGCAGAATTCTGCTGGAGTAGCACTATTAACTGATGCATTTTGAAAAAAACATGTTTTCCGATGACAGGATCCCTTTAAAAATATCCTTTTTCTTTGTAATAATAAAACAGTAGCTTGCACTTGATCCAAAGATCAAGATATAATTAATCCTTATTGGAATCAATTGGGTTCATTTAGGGGCAGATTCACTAAGCTCGAGTGAAGGATTCGAATGAAAAATACTTCGAATTTCGAAGTATTTTTTTGGTACTTCGACCATCGAATTGGTTAAATTCGTTCGAATTCGAACGAAATCGAACGAATCGAACGAAAAATCGTTCGACTATTCGACCATTCGATAGTCGAAGTACTTGCCCTTTAAAAAAAACTTCGACCCCCTACTTCGGCAGGTAAAACCTACCGAAGTCAATGTTAGCCTATGGGGAAGGTCCCCATAGGTTTGCTAATCTTTTTTTGATCGAAGGATTTTCCTTCGATCGTTGAATTAAAATCGTTCGAATCGTTCGATTCGAACGATTTAATCGTTCGATCGAACGAAAAATCCTTCGATCGATCGATCGCAGGATTAGCGCTAAATCCTTCGACTTCGATATTCGAAGTCGAAGGATTTCAATTCGAGGGTCGAATTTCAAAGTATTTTTAACTTCGAAATTCGACCCTTAGTGAATCTGCCCCTTAATGTTTACATGATTTTCTAGTAGACAAGGTATGAAGATCCAAATTACGGCCATATTCATTACATTTTCCCTACTCAGGTATCTAACATTCCTAACTTAAACCTTACTTAAACGAACCTTAGGGGCAAAATGTGTAAAGGGATTTCTAGTAAATAAAATCTGCTTATTGGACCAACAGGTTTGAATTGGGATCCTGCATTCACCCAATTGCTTCCTGTTCCATATTCTCAGATGAATGTGCCTCTCTTTTGCTAAGCAAGGCCTGTGTCTTAAATCTCACCTATTTCCTCACTGCTAGAGATGACATCATGATGAAGTCATTGCCCATTTTACCCACCCAGTTCTAACCATTTGCCTGCACCTTGGACCCAGGTATTGGTTGTTACTTTGGGTATGGCAGTCAAAAGGGCATGGGGTGGTGTCCCTTAGCAATTTAGCTGGCAAATACCATTTGTGTGAAGGCTCTCTAATAAAAAAAAATTTGTCAGGCAGGACTGTCTCTTTAAAGGGGAACTATCAAGAAAATGAAAAATGTATATTCGCTTCAGTATACTGAAATAAGAAACTTTCTAAATATAATCAATTAAACATTCTGTATCATTTGGTACACGTTTATCTTCACTATCCCTCTCTCAGCATATGTTTTGCCTAGAAGATGTATTAGAGCTCACTCTATTAAAATCACCAGACATCATGTCTCTCTACATGCAGGACTTGTGCAAAAGGCAGTTATTTTGTTAGATTGTGTTTGTACTGGAATCAGTTGAGTGAGCGCTAATTCATCTGCTAGGAAAGAAAACCCTCCCTATAAGATATATTGGATCATTCATCTGACACCCAACTGATGCATAAAGACAGAATGAAGAGAAACAGATGCTGAGAGAGGAAAAGTGAAGACAAACTTGGTAATTTCAGAAGCAATGCAGAATATTTAATTGATTGTATTTAGAAAGTTTCTTACTTCAGTATGAGGAAGCTTATATTAAATTTTCATTTTCCCGATAGTTCCCCTTTGAAGGACATCAAGAGTATGTTTCTTATAAGGAGGCTTTCACACAGCCAGAGTAACCGCACAAAAGGTAGAGTTCTGTTTCTGCTATGAATGAGTCAGTGGGTCACGAGAAACATTCCTGGTACAGGCTCACAGCTGCAAGCATTTACACTTCTATAGCTTAGGCTAGACAAAATGAGAAACACACACTCTGTACTATGTACTCATCATATTACTACTGTCAAGTGACTTCCAAGCCCTCCACAGCTCTGCCCTGATCTGTAGCTTGTCCCTAAATGTTCCACAGGCCTGAGTGAGGGAGAACAAGGGCATGCCCCGAGGAACCACACTTGAGCCAAAGACAGGCTCACACTGCATTACTGCACATACATAATGTACTAATATGTACTAATATGTAAACTGCTAACATACAGTATGTAACCCTGAGATCTGGCCTGCTGTAACGGAAGTAGATTTTGTGTTCAATTGTTGACTTTTTTTTTCCCCTTTGTTTCCCTACAAACGAATCATTTTAAAAATCACTCTATGTGTAATATCTGTGGTTTCAAAGTTAAAGGAACTAAGGCCAGAGATAAAATCCTGGAAGACACGTGATGGGGGTATGAAAAAATGTCTTTATGAGACCCCCATAAATACATAGTTGCTCTACTGGAACAAAACTGAGTGTAAATCCTTCCCTGTATCCTAAAGTAAAAGTCAACTGAACCCTGAGAGAGAACTGGAGCAGGCAGAGAAATAAAAGTAAAAGAGGGCTGGAGATTATTTCTCATGCACTTTCTCCATAGCTACTATGTGGAACCTGAACTCGGCATAATAATTCCCTTTGTATTGCAGGACACAGCTAAATAGCACAGTGTTATAATTATCAAGGGATCAAAGGATGAGCAGACAGTTAATTAGTTCTATCAATCACCTACTATCCATCTGTCTATCTACATCGCTGTCTATCACCTACTATCTATCTATCTGTCTATCATCTATCTATTCATCTATCAACCAATCTATCTATTATCTATATATCAATCATCTATCTATCTGTTCTATATAAATCTATCTATCTATCTATCTATCATCATCTGTCTATTCATCTATCAACTAATCTCTCTTTCATTTATACATTAATCTATCTATCATCTATCTATCTATCTATCTATCTATCTCTCTCTCTCTCTCTCTCTCTCTCTCTCTCTCTCTCTCTCTCTCTATCTATCTATCTATCTATCTATCTATCGGCCCAGATTTGTGGCAAGGCCACAAAGGCAAGGGCCTAGGGCAGCAAATTTTAGGGGCGGCATGCCGCCAAGCCGCATCCTGAGGAGTACTGGAGGCTCCAGTGCTTGAAAGTGTGCTCGTGTGCGCATGAAGAGTTTTGCGTCGAAGAACCTGGCACTAGGACCATGCGGCCACGGAAGGGGGTGCACAGGCACGATGTTCCTTGGGGAACGGCTTCTATTAATCATCTATCTGTCTATCATCTATCTAGTATCTATTGATCTATCGAATCATATATCTATCTATCTATCCATCTATCATCTATATATAATTTATCTGTCAATCATCTATCTATATATCATCTATCATCTATCTGTTTATGATCTATCTAGTATCTGTCTATTATCTATATATCTCTCCTATCTAGTCTGTCTGCCTACATCTATCCACTATCTATCTTATTTTTCTGTCTCTCACAATCGACTAGAGACCCATCTAGCTATATCTAACTATCTGTCATCAGTATATCTGTCTGTTATCTATCTGATCTATCTATCCATTATGTATCTGATTTATTTATGCATTTTCAGATTAAACATGCCTGCCGTGTATACTGAAATAAAATCAGATACTGTCTGTCCATTTTACCTTAAATCCAGCCTTGCATGCAGGAGTCGGCAACTGGTCTGTAACTTAACAAGCCCACACTCAAGAGGTGACTTATCAGCATGAGATACATGAGCTTTTATGTTGCACATATACATTATTAAGCTTTTTATTTGGCAGCTCTCCATTTTTCAGTTTTAGCAAGTTTAGTTGCTAGGGTCCAAATTATCCTAGCAACCATGCACTGATTTGAATTAGAGACTGGAATATGAATAGGAGAGACTTGAATAGGAAGAGGAGTAAGAAAAAGTAACAATAACAATATATTTGTAGTGTTACAAAGCAATTGTTTTTAGATGGGGTCAGTGACCCCTGTTAGAAAGCTGGAAAGAATCAGAAGAAAAAAGCTAAAAGTTCAAAAGCTATAAAAAATAAATAATGAAGACCAATTGAAAAGTTACTTTAAGTAACGGATTCTGCATTATAGAAGCAAAAGCAAAGGGGACACAAGACATCGGCTGCCTTTGCTTGTAAAGTTGACTTTCTCTTACTCTAACAAAAGAGATCAGGAATAATTGAAAACACATTGGCTTGCAGGGCTTACATGCATATATACCTATCCCAGCAGTCACATCCAGAAAGCTACAAAGCACATTAATATGAAGGGAACACTTTCTGTCTACAAACTGATCACAGTACCTGTAGAGAAGCAGCAGAGTCCAGCCTATATCTTCTTTGTCTCTGAGCAGCAGCAGCAGCAGATGTGTAGTTGTGTCACAGAACAGCTTGCCTTATGGGCCGACCTATTCCAGGAAGTCTGAGAAGGAAATGGGAAAATCTGGGCGGCAGTGAGCGGCTGGGCAAAGTTACAGGCAGCCTCACAACAAAAGGAAATAAAAACATTCAGCAGCTGCAATTCTTTACACTGCACGTGACAATTCTCCGGAATCCCCTTTTCACTTCTAAACTTGCCTCCTGGCAGTCAGAAGTCTGTGCTGATTTTCCCCGAGTCATGTGAGAGAACGAAAAATAAATAAAACAAGAAAAATTACTTTGCCTTAAAGCAGAACTAAACCCTAAAAATGAATACGGCTAAAAATGTCATATTTTATATAATGAACTTATTGCACGAGGCTAAAGTTTCAGCTTGTCAATAGCAGCAATGATCCAGGACTTCAAACTTGTCACAGGGGGTCACCATCTTGGAAAGTGTCTGTGACACTCACATGCTCAGTGGGCTCTGAGCAGCTGTTGAGAAGCTAAGCTTAGGGCTCGTCACTAATTATCCAGCAGAAAATGAGGTTCCCCTGTAATATAAGCGATGCTACAAGCAGCTGATTATTAAATTATGTGCTGCCATGTAGTAATTATCTGTATTAATTAGCCTTATATTGTGACATTTCTATTCTATGTGTACTGTATTTTGTGAGTGGGTCCCTTAGCTCAGTAAGTGACAGCAGCACAGAGCATGTGCAGTGAATCAGCAGAAAAGAACATGGGGAGCTACTGGGGCATCTTTGGAGACACAGATCTTTATTGCTAAAGGGCTGTGGTTGCCTTGGGCTGGTACAGAAGCACAAAACATTGTACAAAATTTCTAGCTAATTGTTTAGTTAAGCTTTAGTTCTCCTTTAACAAAATGCTAGGCATGTGGAACCCTGGTTTCACCTCCACCGATCATACAAAACTGTTTCTTGTCTCCTTAGTGAGACTGAAAATACTTTGTTGACTGATTATTTTTCTTTATACCAAAAAGTTTTGCTTATTTATTAATTTATTTATTAAGAAGTATTTTCAGAGCACCAACTTATTGTGCAGCGCTGTATTTATGCCCATTTATATATTTGTTTAGACTGTCCATAACTTGCAATAATTTTATTTGACCAGTATGGGTTCAGATTGATTGAATAGTTTAAAAAAAAAAGCTTCTGGTTACTCTGCTTCTGCTTATCTTTCTTGTTCTTTCCACTCTCTTTGTTAAATCAGCTATAAGCTGATTCCAAGCACCAAGCAGCAGTGTAGTTAATGGCAATGGACAATTTAGATAAAGGGAAAGTTATTCAGCTGGTTATCTGAGAGTATAACAGGTATGGGACCTGTTATCCAGAATTCTCAGGACCTGGGGTTCTCCAGATAAGGATCTTTCTGTAATCTGGATCTCCATCGCTTCAGTCTACTAGATAACCGTTTAAACATTACTCAACAAACTCAATAGGCTGGTTTTGCTTCCAATAAGGATTAATTATATCTTAGTTGGGATCAAGTACAAGCTACTGTTTTATTATTACAGAGAAAAAGGAAATCATTTGTAGAAATTTGGATTATTTGGATAAAATGGAGTCTATGGGAGACAGCCTTTCCGTAGTTCGGAGCTTTCTGGATAACGGGTTTCCGGATAACGGATCACTAGAGTATTAGGTTCTTGGGGTCATTTACTTAGACCCCAGACAGAAGTGCAAGTGGAAAGTGGAAGTCCCTTGACAAAGGCTGTTTGCCGAAACGTTAGGGCTGTTCTCATTTTGGCAGGTGTATCCGCTTTCTGTATCTTCTTGTTTGCCATCTTTGTACCAAAGGGTGGTATGTATACTACTATTATGTGGAGTGTTTTATCTTTGTAAACATTATGTTACTGTCAAATTGTTCTTCTAATTAGTAAAACATTTTCTATTATACCACCTGAGTCAAATGATTTTTTGTGAGTGTAGCAGACCTGATTTTCTGATATGCTCCAGTCTTGATATACCATCAACTGAGCCCCCCATTCACTGTTCTGGTTCCCCCTAGTTGGACCAACCCAATAGGTCAGGGACCACTACTCTAGATGACAACTACGTAACTATGTGTTTTATATAGAAAAAAATTCAAATGTATGGATTTTTTTCATCAAAAGAATAGCCGGAACACATTTTTAGCATAAATTCCATTTTATTTTTCTCATGTTGTATGCCAGACTAACTGGTTTATCTAGTAAGTTTGGTTCTTCATATGCAGGAGTGCATGATGCACCATCTGCATGTAAAATCAAGGTCTGGGTCGCTAGGCAGTTGTGCAGTTTGGTATAAGTACCATATTTCCCCAACTCTGTGGGCATAGATCTTGGTCAGTCTATTAAAAAATTATAATTCTGGATTTATGCACAATTACATTTCTCCCATGGGCAGACCATACTGCTTAGATACGTATCTATCTGTGTAGCACTAGGAAATGATTATAATTGTACATAGTAGTTATGATAAAGGACAATATCAGATGCCACCATTAAACCTAATGAACACTGAGTGATAATTGGTAGGGGAATTCCAGTATACATAATGGCCCGGAGATAATTCATTAAAATCAATTCTTTCTTTGTCCATTATTCTGGATTAGTGGGCAATTTCTCATATCACTGGAAAGCTGGCAAGAGTTGCGATTCCGCATGCATTCTTCTTATCCCTTGCTAGGAGAACATAACCCTTCTTTCCCCACCAATCGCCCCAGCTTAAAAAAAAAGAACAAACATGTTTATAAAAAAATGAGTGTACAGGCCTCATCAACTGTTTCAGGGACAGTAGCATTTCTAAGACATAGGAAACTACTTTTAGTTGTATTGTCTACCAGAAGAACTCCTGGTGGGCACATGCTTTAGAAGGCCCCATGCAAGAAGAATTCCCTTCAGAATTCCATTTTCCAAATATAATCCTTTATAAAAATATATAATGTTTGATATTATCTATATCTAGATTGGCAGGCATGGCCTGTCAATCTGTAGATTCTTGTAAATTCCAAGGGGCTGCTATGAGATGTCATAGATAGTTACTATTTGTAGTGGCTACAAGAAGTGTAGTAAGAAAAGTGTTACATAAATAAAATGTGAGGCTAATTAAACCCTCCAGAGCTTGTGCCTCACAATAAAGTTAGGGCTCTTGAGACGCAACATGCTGCATTTTTCCTGCGTTGGGCGCCTACACGCGCATGTGTGAGTACAGCCCCATTGGAAAAAATTTAATGCGTCTATCCCTGTGCTCCCCTGCGGCTGAACGCAGAAAAACGGAACGCAGGGGAGCGCAGGTAAAAACGCTAGTCTGTAAGAGCCCTTATACTTATAAGTTCCCCTCAATGTAATGGAGCAGCACTTACCTGTTCTTAATGATCCAGTGTTTGATTCCCTTCTCGTTTCCATACCCAACCACTAGCACTGCATGATTTACTGCATCTGAGTTGCAGCTGCTATCAAAATACACACCTGTGGGGACAGATTTAGTAATCCTGGTTAGTCATTAATTATCATAGATTTAAACCCAAACTATGGCAGATTCATGCTAATTAATCAATAATTTAAATGCAGTATCCCCCAAAAATTCTATGAATATTTCCAGTACAGGTATGGAAGCCATTATCTGGAAACTCATTATCCAGAAAGCTCTGAATGACAGAAAGGCCTTCTCCAATAGACTCCATTATAATTAAATAATCCAATATATTTTAAATGATTTCCTTTTTCTCTGTAATAATAAAACAGTACTTTGTACTTGATCCCAATTAAGATATAATTAGTCCTTATTGGAGGCAAACTCTGCACATTGGGTTTATTTAATGTTTATATGATTTTCTAGCAGACAAGGTATGAAGATCTAAATTACAGAAAGATTCATTATTCGGAAACCCCCAGGTCCCGAGCATTCTGGATAACAGATCCCATGCCTGTATTAAACATTTTCAATTAAAGTTATTAGTAAATGTAATTGCTGTTGAAAGCTGATATTTTCTGCACTGCTAGTTCTGACTCCTGAAACCATGTAGCCGAAGCCAGCTGGATAGTAGACAAGAAGGAGAACTGACCTCTACTACATTGTTTTAAGAGTCAGGAGCAATTTATAGAACAGAGGGTATCTAGATTTAGGCTTAATTTAGGTTAATATGGATTCGTTTTCAGTTGTAATTATGACCACAGCCCTGGGGTTATTATACTACATGGTGAATTGTCATTGACAGTAATAATAATAGTCATTTATTTTATACACCAGGACTATCAAGTGCAAAACTATGACATTTTCACTTTTATGGTTTTGTATACTGGATGCTCTACTGTAAGCAGGGCATTTCTGTTTGAGAGAGTGGATATTTCACTGTGGTGGCAGTGCTTGATTATGGTCTATTTTGGAGGAAGAAGTACAGTATAGTCACCTTTATTATAGAAATGGAAAGACGGTAAGCTGGCATCAATGCTGACCACCACAGGTCCAACATGGGCGACCGCTCGTTTCAGTGCCTTATCGCTACCTATTTGGATCTCTTTGTAGCCTTTGCAAGTGGCAGCTTTCTCTGTTGGATTGTAATGGCAGCCTTCATCCTGTCAATGGATATTACTGTATGAATGTCTGAAGGGATAAGTGCAGATACTGACATTCTTAAAGGTGAAGGATCTGTCCGTTTGTATGCCACACACTTTGCATCTTACACACATATGCCTGTTCTTGGTGCAGAGCGATGTGAGAGTGATCTGAATCTTTATGATGGTGGAGACTTATTAGCACATCCAGAGAAAGGTGTACAGCAGTGATCCCCAACCAGTGGCTTGTGAGCAACATGTTTCTCCCCAACTCCTTGGATGTTGCTCCTATTGGCCTCAAAGCAGATGCTCATTTTTAAATTCCAGGATTATAGGCAGGTTCTGGTTGCATAAAAACAAGATGCACTGCCAAAACAAAAATCTATATGCTGCCAGTCAACATAGGGGCTACCAAATAGCCAATCAAAGCCTTTATTTGGTAGTCCCTGGAACTTTTTATGCTTGTGTTGCTCTACAACTCTTTTTATATTTGAATGTGGCTCACAAGTATAAAATGTTGGAGACCTCTGGTGTAGAGCAAAGAGCACTCTGGAGTACAAGGGAGTTGTGCACTTGACTGTCTTGCACGCAGAGGTGGTCCATCTAGCGCCTTATTAATAGCATGCTATGACCATGGACCACCTACATGTTGCCCCTTACACATCAAGTGCAATTTAAAACCACTTGTGGACCTTTCACTGTAGGCCACAAATCTTTAACGGTGGTAGGAGCAAATAGTTGCTCTGTTCCCATCGTCTTGAGGATGAATTTATTATGTGGTATCAAGTGTGATTCGATACATATTTTTTTTAAATAACAATACAATTGTCTCTTTTAGCTTTGCTAACGATAAATTGCCTACTCTTTCCTGTAGCAGTGTCCAAGAGCTCACCTGTCCGACATAGGGGTATACTGCATCTGAATCTATTCCTCCGTTGTCCCTCACGTAACCAAATGCATTGGTCATGTATCCTCCTTCACATCCATAGTTATCTGTGTCGCAGTCCACCAGATTCTGTGGACTTAGGGAGACCAAGTTTCCTGTTTTCTTCTTCAACTGTCCTTCCAATGCACCCACGGAACTGAACGCCCAGCATGAGCCACAGACTCCCTGCAATAATTAAAAGCCATTTACTGACGCATTAAAATCACTGGGGCTCATTTATAAACACTGGCAAATTTGCACCTGGGCAGTAGCCCAGAGCAACCAGTCAATGATTAGCTTTTTTTCAGCCAGCTGCTGTTTGAACAGTGAAAGCAATCATCTGATTGGTTGTCATGGGTTATTATCCAGATAAAAAAATGCCCATTGTTTATAAATGATACTAAAAGAGAAACCCATTTACTGATTACAACACTATAATAAAGTGTTTATAATACATCAGGCTATGCAGTGCAAGTAAATGACTCTAGTAGCAGCAGTGGTGGCATAACTGCTGGTAGGGAGCTGGAAAAGATCTGCAGCGATAAGCAGATAAAGTCTAGGAACAAAAACAGAGGAGGGTTAGTTGGCTAAAGAAAATTTAAAAAGCTGATTTCTCCTAAACTGTTTAATGTCCTGTCTCATGTGAAAATTTCTGGTGCCTTTTAAGATGGACTTTGGGTGGTGCCTCAACCTGCCAAAGCTTAGCCTCCTGGACCTTTCACCAATGCTTGGACCCCTTTATGAAATATGGGCTCTGGGTAATTAAAAGTTTTGTTAACTAAAGCAACTGGGCACATTAAATTAGAGGGCCTTGGAATTTTGCATTCATGCTCCCCTCTAAGATCCAGTATTTGGCCAGTTTTCTACAAAAGGAGTCATGTACCAAGTGGAATGCAATGTGAAAATGCAAAAAAAGCACCCAATCCACCATTTAAGACACTGCCTTCACTTCAACAGCTCAGATACCTTCAGTTTGCCTCTCTGTATTCAACACGGGATGGGCGTTATGTAGACTTCAGATTTCTTATCTTGTGGGAGGTCCAGAGTGCAGCCAGACCCTGCTAAGGGACATACTCTAGCACTAAAGGTGGCCATACACAGGCAGATATAGCTGCCGATATCGGTCATTTGGACCAATTTGACAGCTTATCTGCCCATGTATGGGGGCTTCCGATGGGTCTTCTCGATCGATATCTGGCGACGATATCGATCGGGAAGGTTTGATTTTTACCCGACCGACCCGTCGGAGCCCCTTGGCGTATCATAATTCGATCGTTCGACCATACGGCTGAATGTTCGAATTACCCCGGATATAGCCATGCCATTAGTGGCATATCGGGGAAAGATCCGCTCGTTTGGCGATGTTGCCAAACGAGCGGATCTTTGAGTCTATGGCCAGCTTAACTCTAACAATTCTGCCTGGGGCTGTCATAAATGACCCCTAAAGTCTAATGAAAATCTATGAGAGCAAATAAGCTTTCACCACCCAGACCCACATAAATAGACCTTTCAGACAATGCTTCCAATGCTCTAGGGACCCCTAGGTGGACAACTCCATAGATAGAACTACTACTACATAAAACTAATGCAAAAATGTCTGTGATGAATCTCAACTATTTATCACCAAAACAATCCATAGTTGCCCCCCACACACCTGAATTATGTTCCCTGCATACAGTATCCCATAACAACATATTATTTACCTGATTTTGTACTGGAGTGACATAACCCTTTTTCCTGTAGTCAATATATTCAGGAACCCAAGCAGTCTGATCTGGAATGTAAGTGTTATTGGGCCGCTGTTTAGGTGGGACCTTCAACCCCATCATCTTTTTCACAACTTCTTCACTGGTCTGTAAATAAAAGAGCGTAGGCAACAGAGAGGACTATTAAAGGAACTGTTCAGGGAAAAATCAACCAGTGACTTAAAGGAGAACTAAACCCTAAAAATGAATATGGCTAAAAATTGCATCAGTCTAAAGTTTCAGCTTGTCAATAGCAGCAATGATCCAGGACTACAAACTTGTCACAGGGGGTCACCATCTTGGAAAGTGTCTGTGACACTAACATGCTCAGTGGGCTCTGAGCAGCGGTTGAGAAGCTAAGCTTAGGGCTCGTCACTAATTATCCAGCAGAAAATGAGGTTGGTCTGTAATATAAGCTGATGCTACAGGGCTGATTCATTTCTGATGCTAATTGCACTGGTTTCTGTGCTGTAATGTAGTAATTATCTGTATTAATGACTAATCAGCCTTATATTGTGACATTTCTATTCTATGTGTACTGTATATTGTGAGTGGGTCCCTAAGCTCAGTAAGTGACAGCAGCACAGAGCATGTGCAGTGAATCAGCAGAAAAGAAGATGGGGAGCTACTGGGGCATCTTTGGAGACACAGATCTTTACTGCTAAAGAGCTGTGGTTGCCTTGGGCTGGTATAAAAGCATAATGTACAATTATTACATTTCTAGCTACTTCTTTAGTTAACCTTTATTCTCCTTTAAAGGGGCCATATAGGACATGCAGTTAAGGATCAAAAGCAAACTAACTGAACAGTTATGTCCCATGTGCCTCGATAATGAGTTATAAAGTTGCACCAGGTTGTAGAAATAGTTTTATTTATGGATATATATATATATATATATAGTGAATAAAGTACCCCCTTTTGTAAAATATAGGGATATTATAAGTTACCGAGGAGTTTCATGACCATATAAAAACACGAGGCCGAAGGCCGAGTGTTTTTATACAGGTCATGGAACTCCGAGGTAACTTCTAATATCCTCATATTTTACAACTGGGGGTACTTTATTTATTATAATACACAAATTTCAATGAGTCATGTGACAGAAATTACATCAGAACTCACCGTTTATAACTGATGACATCAGAACTCACCGTTTATAAGGATATAATTTACAGGATATTCATGGCTTTTGTGTATTATATGGATATATATCATGGCATGATTTATGTCCTATTTGTACAGGGTCTTGGTAGGAGTTAGATAAATATGATAAACATAGATAAAAATAGCTAGGGAACAGTGCTTTGGCATCTGCAGATTTGGGTCCTAGAATACAAAGCCCCCCATGTGAAACATGCCTGCAAGCAGGGAGAGGTAGGCAGGAGTCCTGTCATGGTTCTGGTTAATTGAGGCCCAGACTTGCAAAAAAGGGAAGTGGCTTCTTGAGAAATGGGTGTTTGGGTGTATTGTGGTCTTGGTCAGGCTAGTGTAAAAGGCCACAACATTTAAGCTACAATTTTACCCAATTTCACTTGAATTCTGAATCAGTGCAAATTCCATTTACCAATTTCAAATTTCGAAGTGTTTTTTGGCTACTTCGACCATCGAATGGGCTACTTCGACCTTCGACTACGACTTCGACTTCGAATCGAAGGATCGACTAAAAATCGTTCGACTATTCGACCATTCGATAGTCGAAGTACTGTCTCTTTAAGAAAAAACTTTGACCCCCTAGTTCGCTACCTAAAAGCTACCAAACCCAATGTTAGCCTATGGGGAAGGTCCCCATAGACTTGGCTAAGTTTTTTTGGTCGAACGATTATTCCTTTGATCGTTCGATCGAAGTATTTGCGCAAAATCCTTCGACTTCGATATTCGAAGTCGAAGGATTTTCATTCCCCAGTCGAATATCGAGGGTTAATTAACCCTCGATATTCGACCCTTGATGCATCGGCCCCTTAGTCTCTTTTTGTAGTCTGGGCCCTTGAAGTATGTAAGGCTGAATGGAGGCTCATAAAACCTATAGGAGATGATAACTTACCATATCTCCCAGATGGTTCATGGCCAGATCATAGCTGTGCATTCCCTGGGAGAACTCTTGTTATGTTGGGATATAAAATTCAGATTTTTCTCCCAGATCTGCCTTCTCCCAATCTCATCCAGCTAGAATAAGGCATAAATATTAAAATATACAATTCAGATTTTTGCAAGCCTGTAAAAGCATTTATAACCCAAATGAATGTTATAATTGTCCCCATTGTGCGTCTCATCTATCCCTAATGGGTGTTTCTGATCTTTAGTCTATAGAGGTTGCCTCCACCATTTCTGTGTATTAGCATTACTGGTACATACAATGGTACATAAAAAGCTGCACATTACAAAGAATACAGAGTAGAATAAATACATCAGGGTCTGCAGAGAATGAACAGTATACATGCGTATTATTATTACCTGCCCATTGTACTGCTTGTGATATGTTTTTTTCCATAGTTCCCACTTAGAATCGAGGTTGTTGTCTTGGCACAAACCAATCTTCACCAAGGAGAGGGTAAAAGACAAGAGACTGAACCACATCATGATGCTAAGAAGAGAAGAAAATATCAGTGTGAAAGGAGACATGCAAAAAAACTAACGAAAAGAAAATGAAACATTCTAACCAAAAACCTAACCAACCTATATCCTAATAAATGGTCCATCAAAGCATTTTTTAATTATTGTAATATACATCAGTAATTATTGTCCCTTTACATCTTTTCCCTTGACCTGCCATAGGGACAGACTTTAGTACTTGGCAATGGGATGATGCCATATCATATACTGTTGAAAAAAGCAAGGCTTTATTAATTTATATTAATTTATATTTAAAATATGGATTGTTTGTAATGTTATGGGGGTATAGCTTCCCTTAAGTTCATCTTTCGTGCATGTTTCCATAGAATACAGATAGATGTGAGGACATTTTTTTTTCTTTAACAAGGATTTTTCTGTTGATCACGAGCAAGGGCTGGTTTAGAACTGATTCTTCTGTCTTGGACATACAGAATGCTTTATCTAGGAAAGAAACATGGCTCCCACCACTCACCTCTTCAAATGCGATGTATTCTTAGGGGCACATTTACTATTGGTCGAATATCGAGGGTTAATTAATATCGAAGTCGAAGGATTACCGCATTTCCTTCGTTCGAACGATCGAAGGAAAAATCGTTCGATCGAACGATTAAATCCTTCAAATCGAACGATTCGAAGGATTTTAATTTTCCAAAAAAAGCTAGGAAAAGCCTATGGGGACCTTCCCCATAGGCTAACATTGGTGTTCGGTAGGTTTTAGGTGGCAAAGTAGGTGGTCGAAGTTTTTTTTAAAGAGACAGTACTTCGACTTTTGAATGGTCGAATCGTCGAACGATTTTTAGTTTGAATCGTTCGATTCGACGTCGTAGTCGAAGGTCGAAGTAGCCAATTCGGTCGTCGAAGTAGCCAAAAAAATACTTCGAAATTCGAAGTATTTTTTATTCTAATCCTTCACTCGAGCTAAGTAAATGTGCCCCTTAGTGTTCATAGCTTACAACCACATTTTCAGGAACTGGAGATATTAATTACATGAAAACTGGCAAAAATGAAATATTTATAGAATATTTTAAGAAATATATCTCTATATTAAAATATTCTATGCCATGTTTATCAATAATTCTGAATACATACACAAGATAAATATTTAGCAATGATAAAGGATATTAAGGAGCAATATACAATCTTACCTTTTACAAGTGCTTGGAGTGATTGTGTTCTCAGACAGTACTCGTTCCTGATGATCTGCCCCTGCCCTCGGCTTACAATTTTATTCAGCTCTGTAGGAGGAAGCCACCTTGGAAAGTCTGATGCGCCACATCTTGTTCTTGCTGAATCACATACAGTATCCCCAAAATTATGCCTTGCCATTGCTTAGGTTGAACTGAGGTTCAATATTGAGCATTGTAAAGGTTAGTCTATTGGAGTATTAATTAGAAATTATCCACCAATCCCAGTATCCAGTGAAACTACTGATTTCAGATAATCACCTTGTAGTACAACAGGCCAAACATCAGACCTGTCTCAGCAGTATATCAAGAGGTTATCCAACTGATCTAATGGCCTTAAGCTGGCCATACACTATAAGATCCGCACAACTACGGATATGGCTACCAAAAGGTGGGTAATATCTCGGTAATCTGATCATTCGGCCCTACAGCCAAAGAATCAGATTACAATGACAGGCATACCAGCCGACCGGGTGAGTACTGCATCAACTAGTTGATGAGGTCCTCAATCGGGAGGGAAAATCAAACCTGCCCACTCGCAAATCTGGCCAGATATCGGTCAGGGAGGCCTGTCTGAGGGCCCCATACATGGGCAGATAAATCTACCTGTGTATGGCCACCTTTAGAATCAAAATCATCTCAGCAGGATGTGATCAGATTACCAATGGACCTAGTGGCCTCAAAATGAGGCTCAGCAGGATAACAGGGGATCAGTAGGGCCTAATGCACGAAATGTCTTTTATGACCAAATAAATGTTTTTCTATTTTTACTATTTTGGCATATATACTTTCTCACACCAATCTCACAATCGAGCTTTGTAGTATATTCCTGTGCACCTGGACTGGGATGATCTGTGAGTTCTTCTCTTCATTTATTGAACTTCTGTCACTATATTACTTTATACTTTGGCAGTGCTTCTGTAAATTTTTATAATAGGGGATCACCCAAGAACCTTAAGCTGGCCATACATAGGGAGATGCGCTCGTTTGGTGATGACGTCAAACAAGCAGATCCCTCACCGAAATGCCTACCTTGAGGTGGGCGATATCAGGCCCTAGGGATCAAAAAAACGCATCAACAAACCGAAGCAGTCCTTGAACCAAAGGGATTTTTGAACCCACCCATTCGATTGGGGAAGCCCATCGGAGGGCCCCATACAATGCCCGATAAACTGCCAACTTAATCAATGAACAGATGCAGTCCTCGAACCAAAGGGATTTTTTAAACCCGCCCAATCAATTGGGGAAGCCCATTGGAGGGCCCCATGCAATGCCCAATAAACTGCCAGCTTATATCAGCCTGTGTATGGGGACCTTTAGACTTTAGGGGCTGTCTAAACCGCCAGTTTACATAAAAGCACCACCTCTAACCACCCTAAGACACAGCAGTAACTTTACAGCTCTGGTCTAGTCTCTCAGCAGGTCTCAGCCTTCCAAGTAAGTGTTGTTCAACAGCAACATCATCCCCTCTTTTCACCTTTAAATTAACTTTTATAATGACGCAGAGAGTGCTATTCTGAGACAAATTGCAATTGGTTTTCATGTTTTATTATTTGTGGTTTTTTAACTATTTCGTTTTTTGTTTGGCAGCTCTCCAATTTGGAATATTGGCAACTATCAGGTTGCTAGGGTTCAATTTAACCTAGCAATCAGGCAGTGGTTTGTATGAGATGCAGGAATATAAGTTCAGGAAAGTCTTAATAGAAAGATTTGTAACAAAAAAATAACAATAGCAATGAAATTGTAGCCTCACAGAGGAATAGATTTTGGTTGCTGTCAGTGACCCCCCATTTGAAAGCTGGAAAAAGTCAGAAGAGGAAAGCAAATTATTTAAAAACTGTAAAGAATAAAGACCAACTGAAAAATTAATAATAATAATAATGCTAAGAATAAGCTATTCTGTAACATACTAAAAATTACCTAAAGGTGAACCACGTTTGTAATTTCATCCAACAACAGACTCATCTCTGAATTGTGCAGTTTTGCCATCGTGACAGTCAAGATACTTAGGACAAGATCTATTAAATATTTAACTGGAGAACCCAGATTGCTAAATTCACACCTTACTAACAGAATCACCGTCCTTCAAGTCAAAGCTGGATAAATTATTCTTTATCTGAATGGCTCATTAGCATGTTACTGCGCTGCTGCTTGGCAGGACTGCAGTTGATTTAGCAATAAAATAAACAAATACAATAAATATAATAAATAAATATAAAAAAATAAGTACAAAATCAGAAAATAACAGGAAAAAATGGAACAGTAATAAAATAAAATGGAGTCATTACATCCCTTTAACATTTTAGAGATAGTTTTGCAATCACTGGAAATGACACATAAAGAGTTAAATCCGTAGCGTGTGCATTCACACAGTGTGATCTGAGAGAGATGGAGCTTTTAGCAGCTTCTTGTCCAGCATCTGTTTTCCATTCTCCAAAACTCACATGATTCCTGATCATTTCCCTGAGTCAGGCTGGAGCCTCGTGTGGTAATGGGATTTTTTTCCTCAAAATTCCTGCATACTCTTTAAAAACATGTTCAGAATTAATAAGGGTTTCACAGAAATTGTTGCTTCTTTGGGGAAGCCTGATCTTTAAAATGATTTCAGTCTGTCAGTAATAGTGTAAATCGTGACATTTGGAGGTGTTTGACCCCAATAGTGTCAGCAAGATACTATCTCAAAGGTCTCCCCTTTTTTAACAAATCACAGAAGGCAAAATTTAAACCAGGGCCCATAGGTTTGGTGAGCCCATGACTAAGTGCCGTACAAAATGCACAAAATGCGTAGGGCCATTAGGAGAAGTTCATATTTTAAAGGGGTTGTTCACCTTTAAATTAACTTTTGGTATGATGTAAAAAGTGAAATTCTGAGACACTTTGCAATTGGGTTTCATTTTTTATTATTTGCATTTTTTTTACTTATTTAGCTTTTTATTCGGCAGCACTCCAGTTTACAATTTCGGTTTATTCCAACCCCCGAGCTGATGGGCTGTTGCACCTGGATCACCTTTTCTACTTGGTAAGTGTATCAACACTAGTTATTTGTGTCCAACAATAAAAACAAAGGTCAGCGCCTGTGGCAACAGAAATTAGAAACTAAAATGGTATAGTACGTTTTATCTTTGTTGGCACCACCCAGAGTTCAAGCAGATTATTACAGACTTGCCCACGTTTAACCTTTGGAGATCCCACAGAAATTTGCATTCAGAGTTCTACAGTTGTGCTGAAATAAACGATTTTTGTGTTTGGTCTCAAAACACCTCCACCAAATGGCTAAAGTGCCTACTTACAGACCAAGGACATTGGTATAGCGTTTAGTATGGGTCCTCTCACTGGTTTCCCCTTCTGGTGCGCAGCGGCCTTATGACTCCCAGATGGAAACAAAAATCCAGGGATAGTGTAATACTATTTCAATAAAATAACATTTATTTAAAAATACACTCACATTTTACTTTGAATACAAGTCGCATATAGTCCCGAACTTGGCAAAAGTATTGTTTTGAAGAGGTGTTTCTGCCGGCTCAGTTGTATCACCTCTTGGTAATGCCCTCAGTCCTGTACGACGTCCCTTTCTCCTGACGCGTTTCGATAGTTTCCCAGCTTCCTCAGAGGATGCTTTTTGGACAGTGGAGAGACTGTAAGAAGATCGGCAGGAAATAAGTACCTAACAAACTAACATCCCTATCTTTTTGTATCGACTAGTTATTTGTGGCGCCTTTTGATCATAACCATTTACAATGCAGGCTACAGTGAGCAAAGTGCAAAAAAAAACTTCCTTTTCTGCATGTTGCACATTGTATTTTGTGAATTTCCACAGCCTTCTTTGCTCCAAAACCTGTGACTGCCCCCTTAAACAGAGCACTGCCTTTGTTTGTGAAGGCTCTATACAAGGGAGAGGCACATAAGCTTCCCACCCCTACACTTTGCATCATTCATGCTTGGTAATAGAGCAGGTCCAGACTGAGAATTAAAATAGGCCCTGGCATTTCAGGTACACAGAGGCCCAAACAGCCCCCACCAGCCCACTAAATACTGACTTTCTATGGGACCTTATAGCAGCCCCTCTGGCATTTGCCAGAACCCGCAGATTGCCAGTCCGGGCCTGTAATAGAGCAATAAGGGGTTCTGTCTTAAATTATGAATGAAAGGTCTAAGGCAGATTTGCCCAGCTACCCCCTGTATTGGTTTTGCTGCTTATGGCAGACAAACCTTTAGGCAGGGTTGAATTGGCGTATCATAGTACTGGTACCACTGGGCCCAACTCCTAGTGGACCAGGCCAATGACGATTCCCATCAGCACTTTCATACATCTGCCACTTATATATACAGTATGAAAAATATCACCTAGTCTGAGGGTGAGACTGTGATTCTCTGATGGGTCTTGGAGGTCCGTTGTGACACTGCACTCCTATACACACACATACAAAGATTAGGTAAAGGAGAGCTGACACTCTAGATAGAAGCTGGAGAATGTTGCTGTTATACTTGTGGATTCAAGGAATTTGACATATGAGGAAACTTATGCCATAAAGATGATGTGAAAATTACTATGGGCTAAAGTGAGAGCACAACAATAATAGAGTCAAAAACCATACGTTTCCCTTCCTCCTTCTCCTACTTATTTCTTCTATTTTTTCACACCTAAATCTACTTATGTTCAGTCATAACTGGTACAAAGCACAAACATATGAGTGTTTTGTTTTTAGCTTTACTAACTGTGAAGGAACAAATTAAAGAGTAAAAAGTATTTTCTCTGCAAAAAATAAACTGTAATATCATGTAAAGTAGTGTAGTTATATTCAGCTTGAATTAGCACTTGTATATTCTGTTTTAGACTGTAAGCTCTTTTAGGCAGGTTCCTCTTCACCTCTTGTATCGGTTATTGTTAGCTATGAATGTAATTCTGTATTTTCCTTGTATAAACCCATTTATTGTACAGGGCTGGAGAGTATATTGGTGCTTTATAAATACCGCTATTAATGATAAAAATGCTTGTAATTTTATGTTTCTGGCAAAGAGCAGCAGTACTGCCTTGCTTTATGGAAGGGACATATTCTTAGTCTTTCAAGAAAAAGAGAAGGATTGAATTCTATTACCTGATTAGCGTGTCTCCTGTGTGAGCAAATACCTTTGTATTTGGGCAGGTAGTGCCACCTGAGAAACTTAAGACCTCTTTGGGAAAAAGGGATTTAGACTCTTGATCCACCAGGAGTGGAGTGTGGGACTTTACCTGGCAAGGAGGTTCAGGATTGGACTGCAGATATTCCCAGGGTAGTGGGTCATTAATAAAAAAAATCATATTTTACTTTGCATTTAATGTTATATAAAGTTTCTATGTTACACAGCACTTGTGTGTTTGAATGTTTTCCTAATGGAGCCACTCGCAGGCGTATCCCCAGATCCCATTAGGTGGAGGCACTGCCATTAGAGGTAATTCCCAGTACTCTTTCACTTAGCAAAAGGGACTCAGGACCTGCTATTTGGTAAGAATGTGCAACCTTGTCAGCAGGGAATCTAATAAGTATCAGCTTCAATGAACAAGTGGCTTTGAACATATATATATATATATATATATATATATATATATATATATATATATATATATATATATATATATATATATATATATATAATTTGTCACACAGAACCGCACTCCAAAGTCTCTTTAGTGAGTCAAATCACCTTTATTAGCATGTGTATCCAACGTTTCAAGGATAAATGCTTACAATGGTGTACATATATTTATACCATCACCTCCCCCAGTGTTTTTGGCGCCAAATATGACATCATGTATTCCTGAATGATGCATCATCAACTGTCCATTTACATCAGGTATTGTAAAACAAATATATAATCTCACCACTCGGTGTCACTGTTGTGCATTGAAACAGAAATAATCCATTTTGTTACATTCTCTGCCCAGAGAACCTGTGAAATGTATACAAATAAAACAATTTAGCAACATTTGTAACAGTGTTGTGTTCTTTTTGTGCAAATCCTAAGCAACAATTAAAAACAATGAAAATATGTGAAAGAACCTTGTTTGCCGTTTTTTTTTAGAACACTGTGTTACTGGTTTTAACCCTTGCATAACAACATTAGAATTTAATGCAAAAAACAGTTAAGCACCAGTTGCCCATTGAGGCCTTTGGGAGCCACACAATCCAGCTCATTTATCCAATAGGCTTCTTTCCTTTGGAGGGCTTTGTAATAATCACCCCCTCTTGTACTTATCGAGATCTGCTCAATGGGCATACATCTGAACGAGACCGGGCTGTGTTTTGCCTCAGCCCAATGTTTCGCCACTAATTGTTGTGATATGTCCTGTTTTTTGTTTTTCTCTTTTGCTTTTTCACCTTTATCAGGGTTCAAGGCTGCCCTGATGCTGGACCTATGCATGCCCATGCTCTCTTTTAGTTGACGGATAGTTTTCTCGCAATATATAAAACCACAGGGGCATTTAATTATGTATATAACCATGGAGGTGGTACATGTCATCCTTTGCCTAATGCTGTACTTTTTGCCAGTTTGTGGGTGGGTAAAGCTGTCACCTGTTATGAGGCTGCTGCATAAAACACAGCCACTACATTTATATACTCCGGGTCGTGGTGTCAAAAAATGTTGTATCTGAGCATTTTTATATTTATCAGAGGGGTCAGATGGACTTAAATTTTCCCTTAAATTTTTGCCCCTTCTGTAATTCAATTTGCCTAATGCTGTAAATTTTTGCCCCTTCTGTAACTGAATTTTGGAGTGACAGGCAACTTTTTGGCAAAGCTGTCATCAGAAGCGATGATCGCCCAATTCCTTTCTCTCATAAAGCTAGATTGTGCACCATATTGGCTAACGTAGTAGATGCCCTTAGACTTGCCCTTTTCTTTTGTTTTTTTTTACTGGTGTTACTCTGTTCCCATATTGTTGTTCTGTGGTCTAAAGCTTGGGCCCATACCTTGGTATCACTAATTAATTTCTCTGGGTAACCCCTACTTAAAAAATTTTTTCCCATGTTGTCAAGATGACAACATGGTGAAAAAGCAAAAGAGAAAAACAAAAAACAGGACATATCACAACAATTAGTGGCGAAACATTGGGCTGAGGCAAAACATAGCCCGGTCTCGTTCAGATGTATGCCCATCGAGCAGATCTCGATAAGTACAAGAGGGGGTGATTATGACAAAGCCCCCCCTAAGAAAAGAAGCCTATTGGATAAATGAGCTGGATTGTGTGGGTCCCAAAGGCCTCAATGGGCAACTGGTGCTTAACTGTTTTTTGCATTAAATTCTAATGTTGTTCTGCAAGGGTTAAAACCAGTAACACAGTGTTGTAAAAAAAAAAAACGGCAAACAAGGTACTTTCACATATTTTCATTGTTTTTAATCGTTGCTTAGGATTTGCACAAAAAGAACACAACACTGTTACAAATGTTGCTAAATTGTTTTATTCTCTGCTCTGGGCAGAGAATGTAACTAAATGGATTATTTCTGTTTCACTGCACAACAGTGACACCGAGTGGTGAGATTATATATTTGTTTTACAATACCTGATGTAAATGGACAGTTGATGATGCATCATTCAGGAATGCATGACGTCATATTTGGCGCCAAAAACACTGGGGGAGATGATGGTATAAATATATGTACACTATTGTAAGCATTTATCCTTGAAAAAGGCCCCAAGGCGGGCCAAAACTTTGG
The DNA here is from genome assembly GCF_017654675.1 of Xenopus laevis. NCBI lineage: Eukaryota > Metazoa > Chordata > Amphibia > Anura > Pipidae > Xenopus > Xenopus laevis. Next base: position 117,888,562 of record NC_054385.1, on the reverse strand, counting down.
ACACATGCTAATAAAGGTGATTTGACTCACTAAAGAGACTTTGGAGTGCGGTTCTGTGTGACAAATTAAGTACAACCTTTTTGAACCTGCACCCACAGATATACTGCAAATCCAGATCAGAGTGCGGCTGCCTGAAAGTTTGTATATATATATATATATATATATATATATATATATATATATATATATATATATATATATAAAACATAGCAGTGGCAGTCATTACAATTTCACTTCTAAGCAGATGCTTCACAGGCCCAGTTGTGGTATTTATTTTTTTTACCTCACAGAATCCTTTCCATCACTCACTCCCTCTTTTCCTTCTGTTTGCAGCTTTGTGTTTATAAATGGATTTCAATTCTCTGTCTTTCTGTGTTTACCCTTTTCCATTTTTTCTGCTTCTCTCTGTAGAAACATGACCTCACCACAGTAACAAGCAGTTACTTTCCTCACACAGGTAGCTCCGCCCCCCTCCTCCAACCAGCGTCTCTCGTGTACTATTTTTTTAAATTAAATGTTCATTTTTGTTGTACAAAGGTGTCTGCTATGTCTCCCCTGACCAATGTCCACCCTAGACTCCCATCACTATTGGGCATTCCCTCAGGAATAAGAAAATGGAAGAAAAGAGCTAGAAAAATAGTTAGAAAACAAAATCAAAGGTCTGATTGGTTGCTGTGAGCAACATCATTAGTAATATTTCACTCTACTTTTTACATAGCGAGATAAACAGACCCCTAATGGGCCCATTTATTATGCTATGTAAAACATTGGAGAAAAAACGTCACTGGCGATGTTGCCCATAGCAACCATCTACAATTAGATTTCAACAGCCACCTACAAGTTAGAAAACAAATGCAAACTCATTGGTTGCTATGGGCAACATCCCTGGTGTCTCCACTGTTTTACACAGCATGATAAATAGGCCCCTATGTGAGGTCTGCAGTGTTGGACTGGACCTTCTGGGGCAAACCAGAGAACCTGAAATCTAAAGGTTCCTCATAACTAACAATAAGAAGTAGATAATGGCAAATGTTACAGGTGATATATACACCTTAGTTGCAAATAAGAAAGGGCTAATGGGAAATGGCCGAGGTCTGCTGTAAAATTCTCTGACCCTATAGGGGCAGATTTATTAAAGTTTGTGTTGTGTTTTCAACAAAAATTCTAGTTTTCAAGTTATATTTTTTTGTGTTTTCCATGAAAATTGTAGTTTTTGAGTTGTATTTTATGGGTCAAAACTCACATTTTCTGGTTTAAAAAAAAACAACAATTGTTCATGTTTTCTTTAAAAAAAAAAAAAATTTTTCAAGATTTATTATACCCCGACCCTGGAAATAGCTTGAATCCGAAAATACACCATTTAAAACCTGTTGACGTCATGTAGGAGTCAATGGCAGAGGTCCTTTAAACCGTTTGAAGATGTTAACATCCTGAATGATGTGCAAGGTTTTTTTTAGGAGGGTTTTGCTGGAAAACTGGAATGATGCGAGAGATTAGAGGTTTTTTTTCTCCAGAAAACTTGTTTGATTCAGGTTTTCGGGTTCTGTGACTCAAACTCTCAGAATTGGGTTTTTCATATTTGAGTTTTTTCTTAAACAACATACCTTTTCGAGATTCGAGGTATAAAAAAAACTCGAACTTTGATAAATAACCCCAGTGTGTCTACATTTGTGCAGAGCTCCTCAAACTGTGATTATCCAAGACAAAAAACTGAGGGCACACTGCTGCATAAAGTAAAAAACACTGTAAAAAACACTGTTTATTATAACATAAAAAAACAGATGGCTGCTGTGGAATGGACACGATTTAGGAATAGCCTGTAATCATTATAATAACCATTGATGTTATAATAAACAGTGGTTTTTACTTTACAGTGTACCCCATTTTTTTCCTTTTTTTGTCTTGCCAAATTGTACAATATCTGATTGATCGTCTCTGCAAGTGATTGGTCAAATCTCCTGAAAATTGGGGACCCTATTCATTGCCTGGCTGGTCACTGCTGGTTGGGGGTCAGCTGGTGTTTTAAGCCCATATGAACGCTTATTCAAAACTATAATTTTCAGTGATTAATTATTTTTGAAAAAGGCTGGGTATGGGCTAGCACTGTTGGATTGTTGACCACCACATCCTAGTTTTAAGGCATGGTCTCTAGCATACTTGGGGGCATTTTTATTAATATTGATTGCCCATAGCAACCAATCAGCAGTTAGATTTGAACAGTTAGAAAACACGAAAAAAACAAAGATCTGATAGGTTGCTATGGGCAACATCACTGGTGATGTTTTGTCTCCAATATTAAGTGCCTCATATGTGTGTTTGTGCACTTGCCACACTTATATAAGCCAGCAGTTGTGTGGTGTATCTGGTCCGGTGTGTGGTTACTGCCTGCCTAGTTGTTAACTGTGGCCTGCCTGCATCTCCCTCTGTGTCCTGCCCCTCTGACATGTGGAGATGTTTAGTTAGACATCCTAAAAGTTTGCCCATCTGTGGCCCGTTTTAAAATGATTCCTGTTTTAGGAAAACCCTTGAAGAATAATCCCATAATAGGAGATTTGGTACAAAACTAGTTTTAAAGTCTTTGAATCTATAACATGTAGGACAGCTTAATAAAAGGTTATAAGAGGGGCCGTGACACTGCAGGGTAGTTGCTTTAGTAGAGTCCCATAGGCATAGGATTTTTTTTTGCCTCTAGTCAAAGCAGTTTTAATGGCTCCATCCCCCATCCAACAAGATCCTGTAAGACCTGCATGTGACCTGCATGTAACTAACAGCAACTAAAATATGTATAATATATAAAAGCCATGTATAAAATGTAAAAGATTTATTTTAAGATAAACCTGCTGCCTTGTGCCCTTATATAGTCATCAAACTACTCAGATACATTTTTGTCCCTATAATGTTCAATAGGAGATACATTATTCATATGACAACATTCTGGCATGAAATGACACCATTTAAACATACAGAATGCAGAAGAGTTTATGATAACAGTAGTGTTGTTCATGTATTCGCTACTATATATATTCACTGTATTGGGTATTGTCATAGTCGGTGTCACCTCTCAAAAACAATGAAAAGATTAAATGCTTTGCCAAATTATATTTATTGCAATAAAAAGAGCATCTGTGACTCCTGCAAGCAGTATACATATAACATAGTTCAAGTCACAAGCAATATGGTGATACAATAATACAAACAACAGCCTAAAGGGGAAATGAAATATCCAGACAGTCAGTAATAAAAACAGCATAAAACAACCGAGCACTGCACTAAATATAATTACAAGAACATAGGGCAGGGTATAGAACTCTATGAGATTTATAGCACATGTACATATCTTCCAATAGCCCCAGTTTAAATAGCATAGTCCCAAACTGAGAGCCCCCAAATGTGTCAGGGCTTAGAGGAGATCTGTCAGAGTTTCAGGGGCATGTGGGTATATATGGGCATAACCAGGGGTGTGTTCTATATTATCCCTGTCTTTAATATTTAAATGTTGTGAGGCAAGAACAGCTTTTCGGCCGTCAGGCAGTACAAATATTATAATGATTATATAGTAAAATGCATTGTGCTGGGCAGGGGTGCAAGCTAAGGAATATTTTATAAGTCTCTCTAAAGGGGTATGTTGGCATGTATGAAATATTTCACAATAGAATTACTATCTATAGTATCTATGATACTTTGACATACTACTTATTTTGTTGGACTTAATTCCACCTTCCATTGCTGCTTGAGCTTTGATGTTGGGCTTGGGAGAAAGGAACATGGCGGTATATTACCCAGGATTTGCCCCATTCTCAATTACACATCACTGATGCAGCAATAGGAAATGGAATGAAGTTTCCTCACTACAGCATATATATATATATATATATATATATATATATATATATATATATATATATATATATATATATATATATATATATATATATTTATATTTATATATAAATATATATATATACATATATATATATATATATATATATATATATATATATATATGTATATATATATATTTATATATAAATATATATATATATATATATCTATATCTATAGATGTAGGGACATGGTGAGCCATCTGAGTCAAGGTTCTGCATGAAGTTTGTGCCAAAGTTCTTTGTTGCAGCAGAAAATGCAACATTTAGGCATTATCCATAAGCTTCATGTAAACCGAGCAGAAGGCAGTGCCATGTAGGGGGAGTAAAGATTCCACATGGACCTTCAGATTTGAAAAAGAGTCTCACATTTAAGTCTGGCCTCACAGTTTGACAAACAGAATAAGAAAATGACAGAATAAAAGAATGAAGACATTTACTATAGACAGCACAATGCTCAGTTATATAAATGCCTATATGATCCATCAAAGCTAATTGTTGCTGAGTTGCAGTTGAACTAAGGTTAAGCAGAGAATAAGGCTAGAAATGCTACTATACCCTGTGTTTGGGGTTCTGTACCAGCCCTTTAGCAATGATGATTTGTGTCTCCAAAAATGCCCCCAGTAGCTGAACCTTTAGGCTGGTGCAGTAAGTTCAGTATATAAAATATGGCATTTCTAGCCATCATTTGTCTGTAGGGCTTTTCCTGTAACTATATTAAAAAAGAATTTTTAGCCATATTCTATTTAAGGTGTAAGTTTTCCTATGAAAAAATAGGGTAGTAAATATAATTTGCAATGCCGCAATGGTTGCGATAATTTCGTCTCATTTTAATGTATCCGCCGACACCAAATCCAGTCCCATAGCTGAAACAAACGGAGAGTTAATACAAATTATTCAAATGCACGCACGTGAAAAGGCTATTGATTGTTATTATCATTGCATGTATATCGTGGTAAACGTTGCTGCATTGCTTAATATCGGTAGTCCCGTTTTATGGATAAAATAAAAAAACAATATCATCTTCCAAGCACACTAAACTAAAGCAAATACACAGCACCTTCTAACACCTTACAATAATCTTTTATTACAATGTGATATATTAGATACTTTGCAGTTGGTCTTTTCCCTATTTTATTTGTACTGTTTAAGAGATTTCCGTTTTGTAAGATATTATCACTGTGTGATTTGTTTTCAGTTAAACCATTAGGTCACGTGATCCAGTATCTATGAGTTCCCCCCTTAATAATTTATCCCACAAAGTGCTAGTGCTTAACCTCAAAACGTTAACATTAAATAGGGTAAAACTAAGACACAATTAATTTTCCTTTTAAATATTGTGTGTATTTGGTAATTACTAACTCATAAACAGTTCATTTAACATTGATTAATAAATTACTAACCACCAGCTAAAACACCAATAAGGATGGTAAAGTGCCAGCAATTGTGATCGATTCACATATAAAATACTTAAAGTGCAATTATAAATATCTCTGATTCCAAGAAAAGGTAAGAAAAGGAAATTGGTAGAAGGGTGGAGAAGTCCCGTATTGTCTAGACTCTAGCTGATTGTTTTACTAACCGTGGGACCCCACAAAGGAGGAGAAGTCAGTGCTTCTGGAACTGTGGTCTCAATTTAACTAGCTAGATTGAGAAGCTATCTTTTCTAAAAAACACACAAATTCCAGAGCACTTATAGTGAAAACAGCAAAACAAGAATACAGATGAGGAATCTCCTATAATCTGAGCAGAGAGAAGCGCCCAGATCACTATAAAAAAGTTTTTTTGTAAAAAGAACCCTCCAAGGTTTTATCTAAAAATGGTATAAACCAGTGAAAATGGCAAGCCATGTGAATCGATCACAATTGGTGGCACTTTACCATCCTTATTGGTGTTTTAGCTGGTGATTAGTAATTTATTAATTACTGTTTATGAGTTAGTAATTACCAAATACACACAATATTTAAAAGGAAAATTAATTGTGTCTTAGTTTTACCCTATTTAATGTTAACTTATTGAGGTTAAGCACTCATAGATACTGGATCACGTGACCTAATGGTTTAACTGAAAACAAATCACACAGTGATAATATATATTCTTTTGTATTTTTTCTGATTAAGAAGACGGGGATACTTTTCTTTTTTTCTCCTATACAAAATTGAATACTGACGGAAGTCAGATCCCCTCCTTTTAGTCAATTTTATATATCTGAAGTTAGATCATTCCTTTTTTATGGAGATTTCCGTTTTGTTTGTTTTTTAACTCGGTTTTTATAACATTGCCTGTAGATGTCCTACCCACTTTAACTTTAGCAGGTGTTTTACTAATTGGGTGACAACCCAACATGCAACATGTACACTAAGCAGCCTACTGTCACTATTACTTTCATGATTGCTTACCTGTTCTTAACCAGCCAATAGTCTTCGTCATTCTCTTTACCATATCCAACCACAAGCACGGCATGATTCTGTAAACCCAACAATGTTTCGCATTTATTGTCGGTATAAACACCTGCCACAAGAAAAAAAAAAACGTGTTACCAAGACAGCCAAAGTGGTCGAAGTACTATTACCCGAAAAAGAAACACCAACACAACATCATTATAATGTTTTACGGACTGCAGGGAGGCAGTCGCTTGTGTGAAACATACAACCTTCTCCTTGCGACCAATAAATAAAAAAACACCAGACTCGGTTTTCTTTTTCATAATGGGTGGAGGTCAGCCACAGTTTTCTTAAACCACGTTTAATCAATGTTATGGCAAAACAGGGTCAGACTAGGCCGGCGGGACACCGGAAAAAAACCCAGTGGGTCCCCGTTGGCCCAGACCTGCTCCACAATCAGTTGGCCAATTGGCATTCATCAGCGATGCATCACTCGCTAGTTTATGCATGTGCACGGCACATCTTCCGCGTGTTCACACATTCACAGGAGTTTGGAGGTCGGAGCTGCCCCCCAGTGACTGCCAGGAGGGCCCTTCGCCTTGTAGCCCCAATAGGCCCCCAATACGTCAGTCCGACCCTGTGGCAAAAATGTAGCTTACCCAGCCACCACAGCTGTAGTGGGCACATAAAGAGAACCCGCAGCAGCTGTGACATAACATATCAAAACAGTGGCACAAGTAATAACATGTTGGCAAATAGAAGCAATTATTTTTTTTTACATTTCAAAAATAAAAACCTTTACATTAACACATATTGCAAAATAAAACAATGCAATAGGTCAGGGGGGTGGGATGATCTGATGCCTTAATTCGAGACCAGACACGCTGCCAAGCCTGCACAGCACTCCAGGTGCCCATGATGCTGAAAGAGGGGGATACGTATTCTCCTTTTTATATCAGCCCTCCTATTAGTGTACATCACCAATCCGTCACCTTCATGTAGTTATAACGAGAATTCCCTCTGCTCCCCAGCATCTCCCCACAGTCCCCGGCAACCTTCATTATCCACTTTGGTGCCATACATAACAGAGACAGAAGTATCACAACAGTATAATTAAAAGGAAATTAGCAGAGGGCACTGCTGTGTAGGAAACAGTTTTATGCATTGACATCTAGTTAAAACAGATACATGCGTCAAACCAGATACAAGAATCATAGACACTAACCGGTTGTGAACGAGCGAAAAGTTTTTGTAAAATTTATAGCAACAGACACAGGTCCAATTGTTCCCACTATTTGTTTAAGTTGCTCTTCGCTCCCGGGTGATATTTTTATGTATCCTTTACACCGTGCAACTGTGTTACTTGAGTTAAAGTTGCACGTCTGCTCCTGGGAATAAGAAGAAAATCACGTAAATATTGATTCATTTGTTCCATTGGTCTTATCCAGATAAATTCTACAGTGTCAGCTAGTAATTAGTAATTAAAATCAGGGGCATCATTTAAAGCCAGCTCCCATATTTTATGTGAGTCCCATGGTCCTGAAACCATGTTGATGATGACTCATTTACAATGCAAACTGCAAGAATGGATACAAAATTGTTCATACACTGATGCCCTTCATAACGTTATTGTCACCAAAACATGCTCCTAGCAACTTGGGTCTAGCACCAATTAGGGTTGCCATCTTTTGGCCCGGTTGAATCTGGGCAGGGGGCGGGCCGTGGTGCAATGGGGGCGGGGTTGTGATGCTGCAGGGAGGGGGCTATGACATGGCAATTGGCTAAATCATAGGGAATCCTGCCCAGTTTTCCTACTTTGGAAAACCAGCAGGCAGTTTTGATGTGGGCAGCCCTTCAAAAAACTGAGTTGTCTGGGTCAAAATTGGACAGGTGGCATGTACAGGTATGCAACCTGTTATCCAGAATGCTTGGGTCCTGTTTTCCGGATAACAGATCTTTCCGTAATTTCGATCTTTGTACCTTAAGTCTACTAGAAAATCATGGAAACATTTAATAAACCCAATAGGCTGGTTTTGCTTTATTATATCTTTGTTGGGATCAAGTACAAGATACTGTTTTATTATTACAGAGAAAAGGGAAATCACTTTTTAAAATTTGGATTTTTTGGATAAAATGGAATCTATGGTAGACAGCCTTTCCGTAATTCAGAACTTTCTGGATAACGGGTTTCCATAACTGTAAAAGAATAGACTTAGATTTTATGTGCATGTTGTTGTCTGTGGCAAATTTTAATTACCTTTCCTTTGTATGGATAAGAGTGGTTAGTGTTAACACCGTTTTCCTTGATATATTTAAAGGTATCGTCCAGGCTTCCAGGACTGCAGCCATTTACTTTTGAGCAATCAACTAGGTTTTGTTCGCTCAGAGCTTCCAGTTTGTTTGACCATTTTTGCCACTGGCCCTCCATAGCTCCTAGAGCGCTGAAAGCATAGCAGGAATTACAACCCCCCTGAAAGCCAAAGAAATTTATTGATTACAGAAACGAAAGCAGACAATAGAAGACTTGTTCTGTTGCATTATGTTACCATTCAGATTACAAATCGAGCAATGGGCTACAAATATTTATCTTTTGTAAATTCCATCAAAAGCATCGCATTTCAGATTAAACTGACAATTCCTCAAATTTCACCTGTCTCCTTTTCATAAACCATGAATTACATAGTGTTCAATAACTCAAAGAGCCGGATATAGTTGTACTTGTAGAAGTTATTACGTTTTCAGCAGGAAAAGTGCAGCTACTTGAGGAACTATTCAAAAAGTTGATGTTGGATCAGTGTAGAAGAATAAATAATCAGGGTAGTATGTAATAAACTTGAACTGAACCGAGTAGGAGTAGTGGGGTTAGCATTAGCATATACATTAAAAAATCAAGGTGACAGTACATGTATGCTTAATGCATATCATGATGCCAACATGTGCCTATAGATATTAAAGGGGAACTGTCATGAAAATTAATTTAATGTAATGTAAGCTTCCATCATACTGAAATAAGAAACTTTTCAAATATAATTCATTAAACAGTCTGTGCTGTTTTTGAAATAATCAAGTTTATCTTCACTATCCCTCTCTCAGCATCTGTTTTTTTTTCTCCATTCTGTCTTCATGCAGGATTTGGATGTCAGATTTTCACTGACAGTTAGATCCAATATAGGGGCACTCACTTTTCTGGCAGATGTATTAGAGCTCATCCATATAAGTGACTCCAGCACAAACAAAATTTACTAAAAAACTGACTTGGCACAAATTCTGCATGTAGAGAGACAGGATTTCTGGTGATTTTAAAAGAATGAGCTCTAATATGTCTTGTAAGCAAAGCAGCCCCCCAAAGGCTGCATTGGACCACACTGTTATTAAAAATTAGACTCCCGACTCCTGCATAAAGAAAGACAGATGGTGAGAGGGGTAGAGTGAAGATTAGGCACTCCGGAAATCCATTCACAGGTCAAAAAAAGAAGATAATTATAAATTGAAAGAAATATTTAGTGAATAATCATCTCATAAAGCTTTTCGTGTTTAGTGTCCATCTTACACTAAGGGGCAGATTTATCAAAGGTCAACTGAAAATTGTAATTAAAAAAATTGCAATTTCGAGCTAATTTTTGTGTACTTCGACTAGGGAATAGTCCAAATTTGATTCGAATTTGAAAAACGAAATCGAAAACGGACCTATTCGGCCAAAAAAAACCTTCGATTTAATTTACGTTGGTCTTTTTGAATTCGAATTTCAATGTTTTTCAAATTCGACCCTTGATAAATCTGCCCCATGCATAACCTATGTGGAGTCTATGGGAGATGGCCATCCTGTAATTGGGAGATTTCTAGATAAAGGGTTTCTGAATAATGGATCCCATAACTGTACTGTGAGTTTTTTGTTTTTTCTATAAGCAAGTTAGTTTCCTATAAGCAGATTAATTACATGCAAATGAAAAGATAATACAATAGTAGTGTTGGATCAATTAATTTACTTGGTGGTAATCCTGTGGGAATCGGGAGGAACCGGAGAAGAGCAGCTGCAGACATGGATGTCTTGAAAACTCTTAGGGGCAGATTTATCAAGGAGTCGAATTGAAAATTCTAATTTTTTTAGTGTAATTCGACTAGGGAATAGTCCAAATTTGATTCGAGTTTAAAAAAAATGTAGAAATTTATCATGTACTGTCTCTTTAAGAATTTGAATTCAACTATTCACCATCTAAAACCTGCCGAATTGGTGTTTTTAGCCTATGGGGGACCTCCTACAACCATTTTGGAGTCATTTGGTGGATTTTTGAAAATCTAATTTTTTAAAAATAAAAACTGAAATCAAATTCAATTCGAATTTGATTCGAGTTTTCGGGTTGATCCTAATTACCTGGATTTAAAACATTAGATTTTTTTTGATAGATTTCGATTGTTTTTTTTTTTTTTTCAAGTTTATGCGAGTTGATGGGATTTTTTAGAAACTCCCATAAACTCGAAATTCGACCTTTGATAAATATGCCCCTTAACGTTTTTAAAACAAAGATTACTTAGATAATTTTTTGAGGGCTGGTCAAATTCAGATGTTTGTCCAAAGGTGAATATCACCTTTAAAGGGGTTGCTCACCTTTAAATTAACTTTTAATATGACGTAGAGAGTCATATTCTGAAACAGTTTTCAAGTGGTTATCATTTTTTTATTATTTGTGGTTTTTGAGTTATGTAACTTTTTATTCCGGCAGCTCTCCAGTTTGCAATTTCAGCAGTCTGGTTGCTAGGGTCCACATTACCTTAGCAACCACGCATTGATTTGAATAGGAAACTGAAATACGAATAGGGGCGGGTCTGCGTAAAAAGATGAGTAGTAAAAAGTAGCAATGACAATACATTTGTAGCCTTACAGAGCATTTGTTTTTTAGATGGGGTCAGTGACCCCCATCTGAAAGTTGGGAAGAGTCAGAAGAAGAAGGCAAATAATTAAAAAACTAAATAAAAATAACGAAGATGAATTGAACAATTGCTTAGAATTAGCCATTCTATAACAGACTAAAAGTTAACTGAAACCCTTTCACAACAGGGGTTGGGCAGCACTAATCAGTGACCTGCACTTGGATTAACCTACTCAAATACTCCATTCTACTGGTAACTGGGTATGTTTATAGTGTTTCTATGTATCCTGTTGCCCAAAGGACACTATCATTGCTAGTAAAGGATCAAATAAAAGTTACAAATGTAATGGCTGGAGAATACTCTACAGTCAAGAGTTTGGCTATACCTGGGCCATCACGGGAGTCACACAGCCTTTATCTCTCCAGTCTATTTGCTCTGGTGGTGTAACCTTTTCCTGTGGTACGTATGTTATATTGGGCTCTGGATCATCAGAAGCTTGAAATCCTGTCATAGTATCAGTGATTTCCTCATAGGTCTGTTAAACGAAAACAATACAAGTTACCCAGAGAAGAACCCCACCGTCATTCATGCTCGTGTTTCTGCTTCTTTTCTTACCAAGCTGCCTGCTTAAAGGAAAACTATACCCCCCAAAACAATGTAGGTCTCTATTAAAAGATACTGAGTAAAACAGCTCATGTGTAAAACCCTGCTTCATGTAAATGAACCATTATCATAATAATATACTTTTTTAGTAGTATGTGCCATTGGGTAATCATAAATAGAAAATTGCCATTTTAAAAAATAAGGGCCGCCCCCTGAGATCGTACGATTCACTGTGCTCACATACAAACCACATGTAAGGTCACATGAGCCAATTAACAGACAGAGTTCTGCCTTTTGCTTCCTCACTTCTTCCTGTTACAGTTAGTGTTGTAGTATTTCTGGTCAGGTGATCTTTGAGGCAGCACAGATAGAGTCACGAAATGGTGGTTCAAGGCAAGAGATGTAAAAGGGCAATATTTATGTAAATATATATTCCAGTTTGGTAAAATTCTTTAATATGTCATTCAATTTGATATAAACTATCTGTTGCTTAAGTATTCATTTTGGGGGTATAGTTTTCCTTTAAAGGGCTGTTGATGTAGAGAATTGTGATGGGAGAATTTATTCGCCAGGTGCAAATTCACAACGAATTCCCGCGATTCGCTGCCGGCGAATAAATTTGCGAAACCGCTGAAAAAATTTGCCAGCGTCAAAGACGAGACGACGGCGCCGTTTCACAAATATATCGCGGATTTTCCAGCGAAACGAAACGCCCCAAATTTGCCCATCACTATTAGAAAATTATATTCCTAGATAATTTACATTTTGTATTATTTGTAGTGATGGGCAAATCTGGGTGAAAAATTTGCCAAAGCGCAAGTCAATGGGCGTCAAAATAATTTTGGCGCACGTCAATTTTGACGCCAGTTTTTATACACATAACTATTTGGTCCAAATGCATTAAAATCAATGGGTTTCCGAATAATTTTGACGTGAGCGACAATTGTGACACGTGCCATTTTTTTTTGCCGCAGTTTTGCAAATTTATTTGCTGGAATGTGCAAATTACCCGCAAATTTGCGGCTGCTGACTTTATTTGCCTATCACTCATTATTTGTTGTTTTTGAGTTATTTAGCTTTTTATTCAGCCGCTCTCAGTTTGCTGTTTCAGCAATTTGGTTGCTAGAATCCAAATGACCCTAGTAAACAAGCATTATTTTTGACTGGAATATGAATAGGAAAGGATCTGAGTAGACAGATGAGTAATAAAAAGTAACAATAACAATACATTTGTAGCCTTACAGATCATTTTTTTTTTTTAAATGGGGTCAGTGACCCACATTTGAAAGCTAGAAAGAGTCAGAGGAAAAAGGCAAATAGTTCAAAAACGATAAAAAAGAAGAAATGAAGACCAGTTGCAAAGTTGCTTAGAATTAGCCATTCTATAACATACCAAAAGTCTGCAATTTAACCCTGGAAGAAATTCTTGCCCGTCAGTAAATTTACCATTTTCTAATATTTCTTCTTTGTTCGTTATGCTCTAACCACTAAAGTTATACAAAATTTCCAATATTCTGTTCATTGATTACACATTTTCAGCAGTTTTAATTGTAATTGCTATTGAAAGCTGTATCTGGATGGCTGTTAAGATTTTCTGCACTGCTCATTCTGACTCTTGAAACAATGTACAAGACACCGGCTGTAAACAAAAAAGGTATCCACAAATACTACCACAAATACTACAAATTGCATTTATAAATAACCACTTTGCACTTTACCGGTGTAAGGGAAGAGTTACATGAAGAGTAAAATAAAAAGCCACATGGTCTTGCTTGCTGCGCCCAGCTAACGCTCTAATCTTTCATGTTCTTCTCGTGCTGCCCCACACAGTCAGATACTGTGATTGTGGGATAGTACTTGAAGAATGAGGAGGTGGTGTTAGGAGTTCTAGATGCTGGCCATAAAAAGCAAGATGATGCCAGAAAAAATTTAAATAGGGGTTTTTCAACCTGTAGCTTCTAGATGATGTTAAACTACAACTTCCAGCAAATACTGTAAATACAGCAGCAAGGAAAGTTCAATAGCTTTATACAAATAATAGGGGCCCAAAATGCCGGGGGCGTACAAACCCTTGTTTCATCAGTTACAGCAATATTCACAAAAGCTACTAAAACACACACTTAGGGGGTTATTAATAAAGTCCGAATGTCTAAAAACTCAAAAAAGTTGAGTTTTGTTACTATAAAATCTGAATTTTTAGTAGAAAAAAAACCTTGTGTTTTTCAATATTTATTATGGAAAAAGTCAGAATCCAAAAACCCTGCATCTCAAACCTACCAAGGTTGCATATAAGTCAATGGGAGAGGTCCCTATCTTATTTGGAAGTTTCTTTTCTTTTTCAATTTGTTTTTATTGAAGTTTTAAGATAGACATTCAGATATATCACAAAATATCAGTATTATTGACAAGAGAATCAATACAGAAATTTAAATGCTTGATAGCAAAAAATAATATTTGGAAGTTTCTGTGGTCTGCGCTGGAATTAGCCTGACTATTTCGGGGTTTTCTAGGCAAAAATACCAAAAATTCAGGCTTTTCGGGAAAAAGCCCAAAAAAATATGGGAAAAAACTCAGATTCAGGTTTTCGCTTAATTTTATTATGTGTTTACCCGAACCAATTAAAATCGAGCTTTTTTAGTAATAAATAAGGTCAAATCGTGGATTCTAGTTTGGTCTGACTTTTTTTAATTTAAATAATCAGAAAATTCCGATTTTAGTAAATAACCCTCATCGAGTTCTCACCATATCTCCCAGATGGTTCATCCCAATCTCATAAGTGTGGAGTCCCAAGGAATATTCCAAGTTATGGACTGTGATCAATTTCAGTGTCTCCTCCCAGATAATCCGTCTGGTACGTTCCTCCTCCTGTGTTGATGAGAAATGAATGATAAATGATGCTGATATATATTTGTTTTGATAATGAATACGCAAACAGCCAAATGGGGTCAGGCTGATAAGTATCAGAGGTGTATCAGATCAGCAGGAAACTATATATATATATATATATATATATATATATATATATATATTGCAGTGCAAAGTGCAGTGTTTTGAAAAGTCTTTTGCGGGAATGGAATTTAAAACAAAGACTTCCCGTGTTTAGTGACCCATGGAAACTAATAAGATGCATTTCCATTACACAGGTGACCAGTAAATGCTACCTGCTGATTGGGTAATGTGGATGACTAGACATATAGGAAGCTTTGCACCTGTTATTAAATAAACCCCTTTTTGTCTGAGCAAGGCATAATGAGGAACAGCATACAGTATATTAGTTGACTTTGCTCATTTTGGGTTTCAGACATTCCACCTCATATTGACTGTAGGTTGTTGCAGACCCTCTGATTTTAAAGCTCGTGGCACAAAGAGCTGATGATTGGCTTTTCTCTGCCTCTCACCAGCCCTGGGTGCCACTAACCCAAATTGTATTGGCTAGGAAATGTTCATCTCAGACTTTTCTAATATATTCATTGTGATACACTCTAAAGGTGGCCATACACGGGCCTACAGACCAAGACAGCAGCTTATTGGCCTGTGTATGGGGGCCCTCCGATGGGCTTCCCCCGATCTATATCTGACCAGAAGTTTACCAGATGTCAATCTGACAGGACTAAAAATCCCGTCGGATCGCACCCGCATCTGTTCGTTGATGAAACCCCCCGTTACCCTTTGTTATGATCCGATCGTTGGGCCCTAGGGCCCATGATCCGATCAGCCCGATATCACCCACCTCATATTTGGGAGAGATCCACTCGTTTGGCAGCATCACCAAACGAGCGGATCTCTCGGTGTATGCCTACCTTTATATATTCTTACTGACTATAGGTTGTGTTATGTTTTGGTAGTTATAGAACTTCAATGTATTCTTACTCACTACTGGTATCTGATTGTCTATTATTGTTGTCTACAGTGTGTTAGGAACCTCTGACTGTGGTAATATTCCTACTGACAACTGTCTGTTCAGGCTTCTATTGTTATAATATTTTATATATATCTATATATATCTATATATATATCTATATATATCTATATATATCTATATATTTATATATATATATATAATAAAGCAAATGGACCCGCACTCCTTGTTTGTCGTGAAGAAATAGATGTGCTTTATTCACAATGCATTGTGAATAAAGCACATCTATTTCTTCACAACAAACACGGAGTTAAAATACGGAAAGAGTGCGTTCACCTGCTTGGACATTATATATATATATATATATATATATATATATATATATATTATAATATATATAATATTTTATACTTATCTACTACAGGTTTTTACAGAATTCTTTTCTAGTATTCCTATTAAATGCAGGTCGTTGCATACCCCTGACAATTAGAATATCCTGATTGACTCCAGATTGTTGTATGCCCCCAATTTAATATCCTTACTGACTACCTGTTGTATCCCCTTTACTCTTCTAACAGACTACAGATTGTAATAGACCACTGACTGTTCTAAATTCCTTATTCACTACAGACACCCTTAAGCAAGCCAAAAAATAAGCTAAATGCAATAACATTTTTGTGTAATTTATGTATAATATTATATTTTGAAGTGGACATTTAACAAATTAACAAATTAAATATATGAATTTAGTATCAGCAATATGTGTCCTGTTTTTATTCTTATATTTTAATTGCCAGAACAATGGGCTGTCCTAGAAATTAACAAAAAAATATTTGAATTTAGTATCAGTAGCAATATGTGTCCTGGTTATGAAGTGCAATCATGGGAGTCCTTACCGCATCCTTATAGGTCTTCTGATGAGTTTTAACCCACAGCTGCCAGTTAGAGTCCAGGGTGGGATCAGGGGCCGACTGAGCCGGGATCAGTAAGGAAAACAGAGACACAAGGAATATGGTGGATGGTCCCATGGTCTTCATAATCCTAATCATAAAGCAAAAAGTAAATTAGCACTGACAATAGTATTAAACCCTAAATACACTACAATAAGCATGAATATCTTATGTAAGCAGGTATAATATATGGTAATAAATAAATATGCCAGGTCACCCCTAGCTAAGACTCACCTTAGGAATGCTAGGGGTAAAGTTACTTTACCTGCACAAGGAAGGAATAAGTTGAAGAGCAAAAGAAAGTCTCAATAGCAAGTTGTGAAGCCCTATGGCAGCTTTATAAGGCTTAATGCAGGCAGAGAGCTGCCCATGTGGTCTATCAGCCAATAGGAATGGCAGACAGTTGCAGCAAAGCCACAGATCAGTTAAGATGCAAGTGAAGAAGTTTTATCACTTACTGGAGATCCTCATGCAATGACACAGAGAAAATGCAAAATTATATCCCTGAAAATTAAGTTTTAGTTTGAAAAACAGTAGCACTGTGAGTCAGCATATTGTTATTCTGCAACCCTGATGTTTACCCATTATATCTGTGTCCTTGAAAAACTCAACAGATCCACCGAAGTACCCATTACAAATAGAGAACCCCAAATCAGCCAATACAGGGTGCCTTAAAAAATGTCTTCTGAACTAGAAAAAAAGTCCCACCTGTGTCCCTTGGGCTGCTGTTCAACTACAACATGCCTTAGCAAGGAGAAATGTGAAAAAAATAACAAATAAGAGGGGAATGAATTTCCTTCTTTAACCAGAAGAATGCAGTCATAGCATGTGGCCATTCAAGCTGAAACTAATATAGAGGGCCAAAAATAGGGGTTACATCCGAGAGTTTAGGTAGAAGACTGCTGTTCTACTACAACACTTATTGCCAGGATACATTTTAAAATAAAAAAATAAGAGGGGGATAAATGTCCTTATTAAACCAGGACCAGGATATCTAAGCTGGAATGAATATACTGTAAAGGTCAAACTATCCACTATAGGAGTTATTTGAGAGAGTGTACGTAGAAGGCTGATCGGACACTATTTTATATATATTTGATGGTTAATAAATGTGTCTATTGTGAGATGTATTGGGATAGTTTAGAAGTAGGACTGGGAAACAGGACCGCAGCTGCCGGTCAATGGGGAGAATGAGACTTTGGCTTATCATATGAAAAGTCAGTGAGATTCAATTTAGAAAAACTTATCTCATGGTTTATCATGTGAAAACAAAATTGAAGTCTATGGAAAAAAACTGGAACTGAATTTGTGGAAAATATTATTCTCCTTAAATTAAATCTCGTCCATGACTTTTGACGTGATAAAACATGAGATACCGTTTTCTCATTGAATTGAATCTGGGAGTTTATGGGAAGTGATATACACACAATAACATCTCCCCTCTCCTAACAGAATAAATACAGAGGAGTCAGATGAGTATATGATGGGTTCACTAGATACAACAGCCACAGGTACCAATGCAACCCCACCAATGCGATGGGTACCAATACACCAAAACTGAAGCAGGCAGATCTGGGACACTTGTTCTTGTCCAAAACTGAAGCAAGGAGTCCTGGGACACTTGTTCTTGTCCAAAACTAAAGCAGAGAGATCTAGTATTATTGTTCTTGACCAAAACTGAAGCAGGGAGACCTGGGATACTTGTTCTTGTCCAAAACCGAAGCAGGGAGACCTGAGACACTTGTTTGTGTCTAAAACTGAAGCAAGGAGACCTGGGGCACTTGTTCTTGACCAAAACTGAAGAAGGGAGACCTTGGACACTTGTTCTTGACCAAAACTGAAGCAGGGAGACCTGAGACACTTGTTCTTGTCTAAAACTGAAGCAGGGAGACCTGGGATACTTGTTCTTGTCCAAAACTGAAGCAGGGAGACCTGGGACACTTGTTCTTATTCAAAACTGAAGAGGGAGACATTGGACACTTGTTCTTGTCAAAACTGAAGCAGGGAGACCTGGGACACTTGTTCTTGTCCAAAACTGAAGCAGTGAGGCCTGGGACACTTGTTCTTGTCCAAAACTGAAGCAGGGAGACCTGCGACACTTGTTCTTGTCCAAAACTGAAGCAGTGAGGCCTGGGACACTTGTTCTTGTCCAAAACTGAAGCAGGGAGACCTGCGACACTTGTTCTTGTCCAAAACTAAAGCAGGGAGACCTGCGACACTTGTTCTTGTCCAAAACTAAAGCAGGGAGACCTGGGATACTTGTTCTTGTCCAAAACGAAGCAGGGAGACCTGGGACACTTGTTCTTGTTCAAAACTGAAGAGGGAGACCTTGGAAACTTGTTCTTGTACAAAACCAAAGCAGGGAGACCTGGGGAACTTGTTTGTGTACAAAACTGAAGAGGGAGACCTAGGACACTTGTTCTTATCCTATTTGAGGGGATAACTCCCCCTTCCCTGATGTATGCCAATGTTTGAGGGACTACTTAGTGCGCTGTAGGTCCTGTCCCAGTGAACTGGGAAGCTAGACACAGTATAAATACTTGTGCATGTGGTAGATGAGGCTAGTGGCATTTTGGTTTGTCATTGTGTACCAGTGGGACCCAGTTTGGACACTTGTTCTTGTCCAAAACTGAAGCAGGGAGACCTGGGATACTTGATCTTGTCCAGAACTGAAGCAGGGAGACCTGGGATACTTGTTCTTGTTCAAAACCGAAGCAGGGAGACCTGGGAAACTTGTTCTTGTCCAGAACTGAAGCAGGGAGACCTGGGATACTTGTTCTTGTCCAAAACCAAAGCATGGAGACCTGGGATACTTGTTTTTGTCCAAAACCGAAGCAGAGAGACCTGGGACACTTGTTTTTGTTCAAAACTGAAGAGGGAGACCTTGGACACTTGTTCTTGTCCAAAACCTAAGCAGGGAGACCTTGGACACTTGTTTTTGTCCAGAACTGAAGCAGGGAGACCTGGGACACTTGTTCTTGTACAAAACTTAAGAGGGAGACCTGGGACACTTGTTGTTGTCCAAAACTGAAGCAGGGAGACCTGAGACACTTGTTCTTCTCCAAAACTGAAGAGGGATACCTAGAACACTTGTTCTTCTTCTATTTGAGGGGAAAACTCCCCCATCCCTGATGGATGCCAATGTTTGAGGGACTACTTAGTGTGCTGTAGGTACTGGGCCTGTGAACTGGCCAGCCAGACACAGTATAAATACTGGTGCATGTGGAAGATGAGGTTAGAGGCATTTTGGTTTGTCATTGTGTGCCAGTGGGACCCAATTACCTCACAGTGGAACTATAATATGGCTGTCACTTAACAAAATGGAAGAAATGAGCAGATATGTCAGTACAACTAATATCTGTTATTTGTCAGTCACCTTGGAAATAACCCTAATTTATAAACATAAGCGGCACCGAGATAAAAATGTTTAGGTGTTTTCCAACTGGTGGTGTCTGTGTTGTTTTTATGGATGTGTGGACCCTAGGATTTCATTCAGTGGGGTAAATTTATCAAAGAGTGAAGTTCCGCCACTATAGTGAAATTCTGCAGTTCTCAATTCATTTCTATGGGATTTTGAAAGGCATATTTATCAATGGGTGAAAGTGAAAGTTCACCTTTGATAAATACGCCTATAAAAATCCCATAGAAATGAATGGAGAGTGGCGGAATTTCACTCTAGTGGCGGAACTTCACTATTAACTTCACTCTTTGATAAATATACCCATGTATCTTTCCTAGGGCCTTATTATGAACAATCTCCAGTTGTAACCAATTGTTTTGTGTATTGGATTGCTGAAGCAAGACCTATGGTAGCACTGCTAGCATGAGCGCTATCTTATGACTGAACATGTCTTCATCGTGTTTCTTGGCCATTTCAAGTACTCAAGGCCCAAACAGCCTCACACAGGCCTAGTATATAGACAACCAGTCTATGGAAGCTTTTTGCAGCTCCTCTAGAGTTTATGGATTGCCAGTTCAGCCCTAGCAGTGAAGGTGCGTGTTAAGATATCAAAAAGCAGAAGCAGTGGTTTTATTGAACGTATTTGCATGTTAAATTGAATTTCAGACCAATGTTTATTTTTCAAATCTAGATCTGACTGATTAATGCAGAACAGGACCCTTCTCTCCTGTTCAAAAAAAAGTTAAGTTGAGGGCTCCTTGTTTTGCTATATGACTCTTCCCCAAGACTGTGAAGATGTTTAAGCCTATGGAACTTAACATTTATGCCCAGCTAGGGATAAGCCCTTTGATGCTAATTTATGAATAAAACACACTGAAACAGAATAGTGGGTGAAAGTCGGCCACAGCTTTATTTATATATATTTATTTATTCCCGATCCTTGCCATTTCAAAACGTATCTCGTTAACTGTCAAGTATATGGCCTTATATATCTTACCCCGAATGCCGGCCACTGCATGCAGTGGGCATGTGGTGTCTCCTTTTATACTAGGCCGAATACAGGCAAAGGATCAATAACCGCCACTAGGAGTGTAATCCTACACAGAACTCCGACCTCCACCCAGAAGAGAAATGGCTCTCCTTACGCCATTGCGCAAGCCCGACAAAAATATATCTAACCGACCTCATTAAGGTGAACCCCGTCAGCCAACAAGGGGGTATCCGTTTCCAATTGCCGGTGCCTAACCACCACCCAGCCTTGGCTACGCACAAAACACGAGATTCTCTGATAAAGCAGGGTGCGGGATCTATCAACTACAGCAACATTGCGGGCACCCCTCCACGCTAACCTGGGCACCAACTCTGACCAAACTATAACCAAATCCATAAAAAATGGGGGGAAACAAGCAATATCGGATTTTATGAGAGAAATGAGCTCAGCTACCCGAACTTGGCACAAATCATTACCCCCAGCGTGAATTACCAGTACCAGCGGGCCATCATAAGCTCGACTAAAGCGAACCACCTCAGGGAGTACTTGCAGCCACCGCATGCCACTGATGCCTCGCCAAATCACACGTGTGCCGGAAAAACCAAGGTTTTTTCCCCCTGGACAATTCTCCGCACGCTGTGCCTCTCGACAGATGTATGAGTGCCCCACCAGAAGTACCACAGGAGATGATCCGTCTGTAAAGAAAATTCAGTTAGTAAGAAGCTGCGGTCGAATGTAACCAGCATAACATTTCAATTTCCATCTGCCTATGCTCTTCAATTGATCCTCACCCTGAACACTAGCCTCCGTGGCTGCCCCTATCCTAAAGGAATGAGTCCCAAACTCCTTGGAGTTGAGCCCCAACGCAGTCAAGCATTTCTTAAAAATAGTGTCAAACTGATATCTAGTCAGCGGGGAACCATCCTCATGAGACAAAAAACACACACCCTGCTTCCGAACCGCCGCAAAGGCGGTGGCAAGTCTTGCCGGGCAAGCTACGTCATCAATCGCCGAAAGAGTCACCCAAGTGCCCTGCCCATAGATGTCTGTTTTAGATTTTCGGATCCGGAAGCGTATGAAGGAGTTACCAAGAATAACGTCTTCCGCCTGGAGGCCACCTGTTTTGACCTTACTCATGGGGACCAGTTTGCTGATGCGAAGAGCACCAGTCCTTAAGAGGGATATAAATGAGCTGGAGAGAGTGCAGAGACTAAGTGCAACTAAATTGGTTAGAGGGATGGAAGACTTAAATTATGAGGGAGACTGTCAAGGTTGGGGTTGTTTTCTCTGGAAAAAAGGTGCTTGCGAGGGGACATGATTACACTTTACAAGTACATTAGAGGACATTATAGACAAATAGCAGGGGACCTTTTTACCCATAAAGTGGATCACCGTACCAGAGGCCTCCCCTTTAGACTAGAAGAAAAGAACTTTCATTTGAAGCAACGTAGGGGGTTCTTCACAGTCAGGACAGTGAGGTTGTGGAATGCACTGCCGGGTGATGTTGTGATGCTGATTCAGTTAATGACTATAAGAATGACTTGGGTGATTTCTTGGACAGACATAATATCCAAGGCTATTGTGATACTAAGCTCTATAGTTAGTATAGGTATGGGTATATAGAATTTAATTAAAAGTAGGGATGGGTGTATGTCTGGATGCTGGGTTTTCATTTGGAGGGGTTGAACTTGATGGACTTTTTTCAACCCAATTTAACTATGTAACTATGTAAAAAATGCCAAGCTAAAAGCAGTTTGAAACAGGGAAATCTCATTAGGGGAACTAACTGCCCACTGCAGACCCAAAATTAACTGTCGTAGCAACGCAAAAGAGACAGGCCGGCGGCTCTCCCTTTTAACTACTTCCTTCTTCCACCCTTTAAGCGCCTGCGAAATTACAAAATGTTTCGTCACGTCATGCCAACCCGCCAACTTAAAATAAAAAGCAAGTCCCGACAGACGTCTCGGAGCCACTGTTGCAGAATAGCCTTGTGCCCTCACGTGTAACAAATAATCTATCGTGAGTTACAGCCTGTCAGCATCACTGGCTAAGGACCTGTCATGCCCCATCTGTACCCACTCAGTCCAAGCATTACCGTAACCTTTCCATGTCACTGCCGTAACCGATGCCTGTATCAAACTCATAAATTCGTCTCCACCAGGGGCCACAGGTAAGCTGGGCATTCCGTACCCTCCTCGTCCGCCTCGGGAGCCAGCAGTCGAAACGTTGACCACTGAAAACGAGAAAGAGCATCAGCAATGGAGTTGACCTTCCCTGGTACGTGCCTAGCACGAAACCAAATGTTATGGGCTAAGCACAAATACACCAAATGTCTCAGCAACGCCAAAACAGGAAGTGAAGAGGAAGATAATCCGTTAATGCAATGCACCACACTCATATTGTCCGTCCAAAAACAAATCTTGCGATTGGCCAGGCCGGGAGCCCAGAGTTCAAGGGCAACTACAATGGAGAATAGTTCCAATAAAGTTAGGTTCCTGCAAAGACCAAAAAGGATAGGTGAGCCTAATAGTCTCACAGGTACTAAATACACCCGCAGGTTTGAAAAAATATTAATATAACACACGAAAAGATATATTGGCGAAAGTGAAGGATGTAGAACCCATTATTTCTGGACCCAACCTACAGACACCTTGCAAACCAGTTCAGGTGAGAGAGTACAAATGCTTTTGAAAAATGAAGAACTTTAAAACGTAGCCTTTAATAAATACTCTTTAAAAGTAAGCAGGGCCATGCCCTCAGCACCACAAAACCAAAACAAAAGTGTAGACCCACTGCCTCAATAACATCTAGACAGTGCAGGACAATAGCCTTAAAAACAACACACTTTAAAAACTGCAACAGGTGGTAATCGGTGGAGTTGAAAAATGCCGTGAAGTAGGCAATCATTTAAAGTTTAGGGAGACCTAGTGTCAGATATTCTAACTGCCCCTCAAATTTTTCCCATTCCCAAGAGGACAATTCTGCCTACCTACGTTGGGAACAGATGGGAGCTTATCGTCCACCTATGCTGCCCACCGCGTTTTGCCGTAAAAACGGCTTCTTCAGGGGCATAGGTGCTGACCTCGTGTTTTGAGACGGTTTAAATACCTTACCGGTAGTTTCAGTGCAGTGGCGCATAAGATTGGCGTCACTTCCGGTCGCGACTTGCTCGATCAGAGCCGCCAGCCGGAAGTGGCCCTTAGATGCGCACCCAACCAGATGCGCATGCGCCGTCAATACTATGCCAGTACATAGACGGACTGGGCGGAAACGGTTGTATTTCGTCACTCGTTCCTGCATCATCCTCTTATTGCGCATGTGCTGATGTCATTGTGCCAGTACTCAGTCTGTCTATGTTACTGGCTTATTTTATGTGATAACTATTCAATTACCTGCCTGAAATACCGGAAAATAGATAAATAAAGACTCAATTGTACATATTTAAGGGAATAGTCGTTATATGTAAAGTAAAAACAACAAATAGTCAGAATTTAGCCATTATTTTGTATGGCTACCTATAAAAACAACTTGCTTTTACACTGGATATTAGGAAACATCACAGGAAGAGTAGGAAGGTGAATCCTTCATTTAAACCTAACGGAGCTCTACTTTTCATAGTGTAGATCCATTCTGCTTCCTTACATAATAGTTTTTTGTCTAAGTCACCCACTCGTGTGGTGTTGTTCATTTTTTCAATACCTATAAACTGCATGACCTTAGTGTCACCCGCATGTACTTCATTTATGTGGTTGGCTACTGATGTGTTCCTTTTGTTTCGAACATTGCCTACATGTTCCATAATTCTCCGTTTCAGTTGTCTGATCGTTTTACCTATGTAATCCATGCCACATTGGCAACGCATCATGTAAATGACCCCTTCTGTATTACAATTGATGAAATTATTAATATGGTGTTCACAATTGTCGGTTTTTCTAATGAATGTGGAAATTTTTCTTATGAATGGACATACTACACATTTCCCACATTTATGACACCCTTTTACTCTATTAGACAGCCACGTATTTGATGTAGGGGGCACATAATGACTTTGGGTAAGACTATCACGAAGATTTTTACTTCGTCGGAAGGTTATGAGCGGTTGCAAAGACCAAGCTCGAGCCAGGTAGCTGGCCAAGGACCCGCACACCAGGAATTCCCAAGTACGGCTCCAAAACCAGTTAAACCAGCCGCATCAGTGTATAAGGGCACCTCACTGTTTTGGACCTCCTCCCCCAATAAGCAAGTATGGCCGTTGTAGATGCCTAGGAAAGAGTGCCATACACTTAAGTCCTCTCGCAATTGTTTATTAATGCGAATGTGGTGATAGGGTTTTTCAACACCACGAGTGGCCAGAGACAGCCTTCGGCAAAACACTCTGCCCATAGGCATAATGCGGCAGGCAAAAACCAATAGCCCTAATAATGATTGCATTTGTTGTAGTGTCACCTTTTTGCAGAGTCGAGCCACCGTGATGGCGTAATTCAATTTTTGCAATTTGTCTTGTGGCAACCTAAAAACCATCAAATTGGAGTCTATTTCTATGCCCAAAAAAGAAAGAACCGTAGTGGGGCCTTCGGTTTTATCCAGTGCCACTGGCACCCCAAATTTCTGCATGAAAAAGTGGAATGCGTTCAACAACGAACCACACACCTTGGAAGTTCGGGGCCCCACAAAAAGGAAATCGTCAAGGTAGTGCAGCGCCGAATTGAACCCCGTTTCAGTACGTACTACCCATTCCAAAAATGAGCTGAAAACCTCAAAGTACCTGCAGGAGATTGCGCAGCCCATAGGTAGGCACATATCATAGTAAAAAGCATTGTTGAAATGACACCCCAGCAAATGAAAGCAATCATTGTGGACCAGGAGGAGCCGGAAAGCTGATTCTATGTCCGACTTAGCAAGGAGCGCCCCTGAGCCGGCTGCCCTAACCAAGGAGACAGCCCTATCAAAGGAAATATACGACACTGCTGCCGCCGCTTTGCTAATCCCATCATTCACAGATGTACCCTTTGGGTGGTGTATCAACCGGAATTTTCCGGGTTCCTTCTTGGGTACCACGCCCAAAGGAGACATCCACAAATTGGGAAAAGGTAAATAGTCAAAAGGGCCGGCTACCCTGCCAAGCTGGACTTCTTTAGCTAGTTTTAGCGCAACTACCCCCGGGTTGTCAACGGCACTTTTCAAGTTTTCAGCAAATGTAGGAAAGGGCGAGTACTGAAAAGGGATGAAAAACCCATAGGTAAAGCCGACTCTAAGTAGGGCGGCTTCCTGCTTCTTGGGATAACTGTCTAACCACGGGGACATCCTTCGTACGCTCACCGTGGTCCTCTGGCTTACCGGTGCCAATACGGGTAGTAGGTTTGAATTTCTTAAAGCATCGGAGTGCCGAATGGGCTCCTCCGCAAGTGGAACACTCGTGTTTGAACTTACACAGGCTGTAGAACCTGCAGTGTCCCTCATTAAACAACCAGCGTCTAGTGGCCGCTGCACTGGGCGCCTCAAGGGTATGTTGTGCAGCGGGATATTGAAAGGGTTGTGACCTCTATGAGGTCATTAACCAAAGCCAAACATCAGTTGCCTTGCTATCCCAACCCAGATCCGGTTTAAGCGCTAACCGCCTCCTGAACTCCTCGTCATATGTCCACCACGCAGCGCCCCCATGTGTCTTGTAGGCCCCATAGATTAAATCCAAGTACACGAAAAGCTCAGAACATTTCTTGGGAAATTTCTGGCCCACTACACAGGCCAGCACCGAAAAGGCTTGTAGCCAATTTCCAAAAGTCTTTGCTACTTTTACTTTTTTGTCGTCAGGCTTTTCAAAACGCCTCTCCCAGTCAACTGTGGGCTGATCCGGTGAAATGAAAGACCATATGTCAATATATGCATTGCGCCAAATTTTTTCCCTGATATCAGTGTAGATATGGCACCCTAATGGTGTAACACCACAAAAATAGGAGTCTTTTAAAGGACAAGCTAAACAGGGTTGAGACGCTGCCGAAGCAGTTCCTAGTAAATTACCCATAATAGACCGTAAAGCATTAAGGACTTCTGAATTACCTCTCAGCTGATCCCAAGCACTCAAACAAGCATGCTCACCTGTATGCTGTTGTACGCTGCTCGGCAAAATGCCATCACTTCCAGCCTGTAACAATGGGTTGGGAACCGGTAGAGTAGCCGTCGCTGTCTGTTGTGCAGGAACTGTAGTAGCTGCCTTCCTTTTAAGGCGAACAGAGTCTCTCTCTGAGGAGGAGGTGTCTCGTGCACGGGAGGCGGATGAGCTGTGGTCACTGTACCCCGGACCGTAGCGCCTATGTGCTACAATGACGTTTACACCCGCCAGAACCTTGTGATGCAAGATCCCTAACCGCTACCGACCCTCCCATCCCATGTGACCCCTATGTGCAGGGAGTGAGGCCAGAAGCCGGGAGCCAGGATGGTATAAGGGAGGAGGGTTGAATAGGGGCGGAGGAGATTGATGAATCACAGGTGTGTGCACAGGCTGAGGCCCAATGGCCTGTGGTGGTGCCGTATCAAAATTGGGCAGCTCTCTTTCCTCAGAGCTGTATGCCATGGAATCATGAAGCTCCTCAACTAAATTAGCCGCTGGGCCCCCCATCACCGTGCGAACCCCAGTTGGTATGCCACCACATGGCCGGGGGGAGGGGGGAATCATGGAAGGCGATGGGGAACGACTTTGCATATGCCCCTGACCACAACTAACATGACCTGGGGAGTGTAAACGTGACTGCAACCCAGCTAAGGTTGGTTCTGCAGATGCATGAACTTGTGCAGTCACCTGTAACTGTGGGGCTGTTACTGCCGGTGTAGATGTTACAACCGGTACTATGGCTGGCTGAGCTCTCTTACGAGCTGTAGGGGGACTGGGGCTTAATCTAGTGGGCGGGCGAGAACGGCGAACAGGGCGAGCCCTGGTGCCTCTTATCCCTTCTCTCCCTGATCTTCCTGCTGCCTTATCTTTTTCAGTGTAGAGGAGGTTCTGCAACCACTCTGTACCCTCTTGTGCCATCCTAGCCTGGATCTGCTGTAGGAGTGTGTCCTCCATCTCAGAAGTTGTGCCTGTAGCTGCTATGGGCGCCAAGAGGAAGCTCAGTGGGAGGCACTGCCTTATAAGGCCGTTCCTGAGTACATGCGCGCTGCGCGATGACGTCAGCCCCGTTCTTGCGCCTGCGCAAAAACGCCAGGCGCGAACATGCTGGCTAAATTAAACGCCACTGTTACAAGGGGAAATCCCACTCCCAGTCAGTAGCGCTTTCGCTACTTGCTTCAGCGCTGCTCATGAAGTCTCTCCCTCTCTCTCTCTTTTTTTTTTAATCTCTTTATTTATTTTCCATTATTGTTTACATTCATTTAAAAACAATGAAAGTATATAATTACAATACTGTCAATGTTATCTCTATTCTTGAGAAAATGTATGTTGTATTAAAGGAGAATGAAAGTTTTTATACTTTGGGGTGGCAAAAGTAAGGCACCCCCAAGTGATTGCATTTATTTACCTGACACCCCAGGCCAGTGCTTCTACCAGGAGAAAACTGCACCGCCTCGGGATTCTTCCAGCAAGAACCACGGATCGATCGTCTTCCAGATTCTTCTTTCTTTAAATTTCTCAGGGCAGACGCAAATGCAGTAGAACAAAATATCATTTTTTTCTGTTAAATTTCGGCCTTTCAATCTACTGCGCATGCACAAGAATAAAGAAGATCAGGAAGACGATTGCTCCGTGGTGCTCGCTGGAAGAATCAACAAAAACATAATTAAAATAAAAATTACCTTCAATAACAAATATATACATTTAGTGCTCATTACTATTCAATTTTAACTCAAAATTTTTTAAATGACCCTAGCAACCATGCATTGATTTGAATAAGAGACTGGAATATGAATAGGAGAGACCTGAATAGAAACCCCTGTTTTTTAGATGGATTGGAAAGAGGTTACTATAGATGGTTGGCAATAATCAAGAAGAAGGAAATAATCAAAATCATCTACATTTTAAGTTAATTACTAGTTAGGTGGCATATTGGATAAGAAGTGTTTGTATCTTTTTAATGATTTCAAGAGAGATTTTCATAGTGATTTTGTTTATAGAGCGTGTTTGTGGTTGTGTTAGCAGAAGGAAATATAGTATAATGATAAATCTATGATTATTTAAGATAATGTTTAAGGAAGAGCAAGTTCATACAAGATAAAACAGATTATATATTGGTAAAATAAGTGGCAAATCAGATAGGCCCATAGGTCTCTGGTTATGCTGTCTTTCTAGTTATGTGCGGGTTGACCCGAAACCCACAGTGACCCGTGGGTTGACCACCGGTTGGGCAGGTTTAGGTTTAAATTGCGGGTTAAGGTCGGGTGAGGGTAAGTCTGGAGAAGCACACCCCTCCTCTGCTACTATCTCACAGTTCCATAGAAGAAAGCACTCACGGCAAGCTGGTACCTTTAAGTACTATAATAAAAGGCTTTATTCTATGGAAATATATATATATATGCAAGTGGTGTACGTACTGTGCCCCTGCGCTTCAAAAACCTGGGTGCTTGGTCAATTGATTTATGTTTATGATGATTCAAAATGAACCCTCACTGTTTCGTGCCCCCATTAGGGCCTATATATATCTCAGAAAACAAACAAACCACACTCCAAGGACTTCGTGTCTCAAAAGCCAAGTCCCTCCTGAAGACGGCCTCAGTTGGAGCGCCGAAACGTTGTGCAAGAATAAACTTTCTTGGCTTTTGAGACACGAAGTCTATACTAATGTGTTGACCGGCACCCAGGCATTTGAGGACAGTTTAGAGTGCACCAGTTGTATGGGATTTTTATATATATATATATATATATATATATATATATATATATATATATATATATATATATATATATATATATATATATATATATATATATATATATACAAATGTTTTTCAGACCAGCACTCCCTTTTATGTAAAACAAATAATCTTTTATTGTTGCATCATTATCCAACGTTTCGGTCAACATTGGTGTATACAAGATTTACCGTGCACCCCTGCTTCTATTAAGATTGACCTTGGAGTGCGGATACTCACCTGGAAGTTATATATATATATATATATATATATATATATATATTTATACACAAATGTGAATTAAATATATGAATATATGAAAAATGAATATATGAATTAAATCACCTTTATTAGCATGAGTGTCCAACGTTTCACACACAGGCTAATAAAGGTGATTTAATTCACTTAAAAAGACATTGGAGTGTGGTTCTGTGTGACAATATATATAGACAGGATATAGTACATAATTACATATATTACATAAGTTGTACTAATATTTTCTATTTGGGAGTTGCCTTGGAAATACCCTAATTTAAGACACACTATGATAAAAATGTCCAGGTGGTTTCCAACTAGGGGTGTAAATGTTTGTTTTAAGGGATGCATGGAATAGGATTTCATCCGGTATCTTTCCTAGGACCTTTACGGTTATTATTAATAATCTCTAGTGTTATGTGTGTACTGGATTCATGCTCAATTATGGCAGCACCCCTAGCATGAGCTCTAGAGGTTGTGAGCATGTCTGGATTACAAAGACCCAAGCAACCTCATAAAGGCCTAGTATAGACAACCAGCCTGTGGGAGCTTACTGCACCCCCTCTGAAATTGGCTGGAGCAGTGATCCCCAACTAGTGGCTCGGGAGCAACATGTTGCTCTCCAACCCCTTGGATGTTGCTCCCAGTGGCCTCAAAGCAGCTGCTTATTTTTGAATTCTTGCCTTAAAGGCAAGGTTTAATTGCATAAAAACCACGTCTACTGCCAAACAGAACCTCCTGCAGGCTGCAAGTCCACATAGGAGCTGTCAATACCCAATCATAGTCCTTATTTGGAAGCCCTGGGATCTTTTTGCATGCTTATGTTGCTCTCCAACATTAGTTTACACTTGAATGTGACTCACGGGTTAAAAAGTTTGGGGACCCCTGGGCTAGAGTATCCAGATTGCCAGTCCAGATAATGAAAAGCAGAAGCAGTGGCTTTATCTACAGTTGTACTTTGTGTTTTCAAAGGAATTTCAGAGCACTACCCGTGTATTAAAATGTTTATTTTTCAGATCGAGATGTGACCGATTAATGCAGAACACGCTCTTTCTCTGCTGTGCAAAACAGAGTTTAGCCAAGGGCTTTGCCCTGGAAGAATCAGTATAGCACCAGGTGGAACCTTTTTTTTTTTGGTAAGACTCTATAACATAGAAAGTTTTAGACTTCAGCAGGACCATTGGAGTTTCTCACTTTTATTGGGCCACACACCCAACTCCATAGGACAGCACTGTCGTACAGTTGTTAGTATGGCTTCCTTTCATTGATGGGATCCTAGGTTTGATTTCAGCCTGTGAAAGGTGTTTGTATCTTCTCCCCCTGTCTGTGTGGCTTTTCTTTCACACTCCAAAAACATTCAGGTTACTGGCTCCTAATTAATTTAACCCTAATTGATAGGAACCTTAGACAATAATCTCCACTGGGGAAAGGACTCATGTGAATCTATAAACAAGCTACATGAAGAAATTCATTTTTTTAATATGGCATCTTGATTTTACTACAATCCATCTTATATACACAAGGGGAGCTGTGTATTAATTAATCACCCCAACTACAGGATCAAAACTGGACAGCATTGCCATCACCAGCTGGTGTGTAAGTATGTATATGTATATATACAACTCCAAGTTGTGATAAATGAAATAATGTCTGCAGTCCCTCTAAATGTTTCCTAAGGGTTCAGCAGCTGAGCACCAGTGCTTCCTGGTGCATGAAGAAAATGTATGGAGAAAAAGTAGCAGGAGTTGGAGATACCCAGGAGCGGTTGTCTATTTTTGCATAGATATAACTGAAATGCGTGTATTTAAAGGAGAACTAAAGCTTAACCAAAGAAGTAGCTAGAGATGTTGTACATTATGTTTTGGGCTTCTGTACCAGCCCAAGGCAACCACAGCCCTTAAAGATCTGTCTCCAAAGATGCCCCAGTAGCTCCCCATCTTCTTTTCTGCTGATTCACTGCACATGCTCTGTGCTGCTGTCACTTACTGAGCTTAGGGACCCACTCACAATATACAGTACACATAGAATAGAAATGTCACAATATGAGGCTGATTAGTAATTAATACAGATAATTACTACATGGCAGCACAGAAACCAGTGCAATTAGCATCAGAATTTAATAATCAGCCCTGTAGCATCAGCTTATATTACAGAGGAAGCTCATTTTCTGCTGGATAATTAGTGACAAGCCCTAAGCTTAGCTTCTCAACAGCTGCTCAGAGCCCACTGAGCATGTGAGTGTCACAGACACTTTCCAAGATGGTGACCCACTGTGACAAGTTTGAAGTCCTGGATCATTGCTGCTATTGACAAGCTGAAACTTTAAACTCCTGCAATAAGTTCAGTATATAAAAATGCCCTATTTGACCATATTAATTTTTAGGCGTTAGTTTTCCTTTAAGATACTCCAAAACTTCAAAGGGTTAAAATTAGCAAATGGGGGAGTCCTGCATGCATGCCAGTCAGAACTGTTGCAACTTGGGAGGTTAACAATTGATACCACTGTTATTGAGAGAGAGAATAAAACCCGTGGCGTAATAATAGTGCATTTCCCCTCCCCCACCTGCAAAATCTTTGGAGGGCCTGGGTGCACGGCAGCCCCTACCCAGTCCTAAACACCACCCGTCCACCTGCTCCCCAGCCACTCAAGCTGGAGAAGGTAAGAACGTGGCTGGGGAGAGCATATTTTGGAGAACTATGGAGGAAGCAGACCTCTCTATTAATGATGGGCGAATTTATTCGCCAGGTGTGAATTTGTGGCGAATTTGCCTGTTTTGCCGCCGGCAAATAAATTACCAAAATTTTCCACGAAGATTTGCCGATGGCAAAAACATTTTGACACTGGCGACAGTTTTAGCGCCAGAGTCAAAGTTTTCTTTACACCAGCGGACAGTTCCGACACTGGTGTTGATTTTGACACCGGCAACGATAAACAGACTCCCATTGATTTTAATGGGCGCTGGCGTCAACTTCGTTTCTCAAATTTTTCGCCAGTTTTGTGAATTTTGTGGGAAATTGGGACAAATTCGCTCAGGTCTTGGTTAATTTTCAAGAAAAGGCCATAACCATACCAATCAAGGTTTGAGATGGAACGGGGGGTAAATTTACATTTGTGGCTTAAAAATATTCAATTGTAGGAGGGTGTCCCTGTTATGAGGCTGCACATACGTATGGACAGTTGTTGGATAGCAAAGAGGGGTTTTTCACCAAACTCTTCTGAACTTTAGTGAATAAAATAGCCAGCAGTCTGCATACAGGGTACATTTTATTTTAAGATAATTGAACACACAACAAGGTTAGTGTTAAAGGAGAAGGAAAGCTACGGTGGCATTTTATTGCCAATAGATTAGCTGCAATAGTGCAAGCTAGAATGCTATATTTATTCTGTAGAATGTTTTACCATACCTGAGTAAAAAGCTCTAGAAACTCTCTGTTTGTTTAGGACAGGAGCTGCAGTATAAATGTGGTGTGACATCACTTCCTGCCTGAGTCTCTCCCTGCTCTGGGCTCAGATTACAGTAGAGAAGGGAGGGGGGGGGGAGAGGAGCAAACTGAGCATGCTCTTGCCCAGGGCAATGAGGTTTAAGATGAAAACAGGAAGTCTGATACAGAAGCCCATGTGTACACAATAGAAGGAAAGAAATGTGGTGTTTCTTTTGACAGGGGACTCAGAGCAGCACTACTTTGAGGGTTTACTGGTATATTTAGGTGGACCTTTCTGATAAGGCTTACTTAGTTTTAACCTTTCCTTCTCCTTTAATAGTCATCTATAGACCGTTGTCACACTGAGCATACAATGTAGTAGCAGAAGCCCTGTAGCCAAAACCAGCTCCACCCATACACCATAGGTACCATGCATTGGACACAGATGCTTTGATCTTGCCTAAATCTATTTCTTTTACTGGATTAAAAATATAAACAATCCAATCAATGTAAATAAATGTAATTAAATGACTGGGAAGCAGCCAAAGCTTGCAATGCCGCAGTTGTTGTGGCGGTTCCTTGCCATTTTAATGTAGCCTTCATCCCCAAAGGATGTTCCCCAGCTGCAAGTAAGAAAAGAAAAGATGAATGTTAATGGTTACAATTAGTGCTTATTATTAATAAAGTGTAATAAAAATTACATTTGGATCTATTTTGTGTCTTCCACCGGGGTTATTCATCAAGTGCAACCCTGGATTAGTCATCTGCACAAAGAAGTCAAGAGCCAAGTCAACTAACTGAATGCATTTATTTTCACTCACCACTTTCATTAGCAAGAAGCAAATTCTATCCATTACATTTAAAGGCAAAACAGCTCATTGACAAACCAATGCCAGCTGATATTTGCAATATCCAGTTGCAGTATTTAATGCAGATTTTGTTTTCCCCAGAATCCCAGGTCTATTGCAGGTACCTGCTAAGTAACACCTACCGCAAATTAGAGGCTGATTTTCATGAATTATCATCATTAATAACCAGTTTTATTGGTGTAAGGCATTTGTGTCCTACTAAATCAACATTTCAATGACATACATACAGATACAGGTTGGCGGGAGTTTCAGTGCATCTTTATTGGGAGCTCCCCCTTGGTGGGGGGAACTATTTTAATATGCTGGCTCCCATATGCAATAAAAGACATTAATACAATTTGCGCAGCGCATATTTATCAGCAAATGATTGCATTGTCTGTGCTTTTTCTCTGAACGCTGAAATACTGTGCCCATCTTACAGTTTTTTGTGAATTCGCATTGTGCAAAAAACATTCACAAATGAGATGGGTGTTTGTGACTCTGCGAGGTCGTGCACGAAAATAGCGTTGAGAGTAATTTAAATTCTTTTTGTGAATATTTTTTCAGACACCAAAGTTCTAGCGTAAGTCAAATGCTGAGTGTGTGCATAAATTGTAATGTCCTCCGCTTACCCTGGTGGTCTAGCGGTTTTTCCCCTTGCATGAGGGGGTGCCCACCATGCCTTCTGCAGGGACGCCCACCGCATGCGTTCTCTCTCTTGCAGTGCCGGTTCCTCCGCACGCTCCCTTAGTTATGCGCAGGCGAGATGAGGTCATCGCGCATGGCGCAAAATCTTAACTATTTAAAGGGACCTTTTTGAATTTCTTGCTGCCCGTTGTTAGGTTCAATTAGCCTTGTTCCTGGGTGTGTTATTCTTAGTGAATACTATTGATCCTTTGTGTATTGACCCTTGCCTGCCTGTTTACTAATCTGACTTCTCCAATCCTGATCCTGCCTGTGTGTGACTACTCTGATCTCTCCAATCCTGATCCTTTGCCTGTTCTCCGACTATCCTACGCTCTCCAATCCGATTCTCTGCTTGTGCTGGCCCGGCCTGCCTGTTCCTGGTGGTTTTCTTCCAGTATCCTGGTGAGACGATTGTGCCCCTTTGCTAGTCCAGAACCGTTTAGCTTAGCTCCTCTCTCAATTAAGACCTGCCGGCATCAGATTAGCCGAGGGCACCAGGTTTAAAAATATACAACCATATATAACCAAATAATGTAATGTACAAATTATTCTGCACTCCTCAAAGTTTATAAATAAGCCTCACTAAGTTTGCCCAGGAGCAGTAACCCATAGCAACCAAAGAGATGTTTGTTTTTAAACAGGTGAACAGTAAATGCTACCTCCTATTTGGTTGCTATGAGTCACTGCTCCTGGGCAAACTTAGTGCCTTTAATTACATAACCCCCTAGTGTCTTTTAAACATTTTCTGCAGTCATGTAGTCTGTTATCTGGTTGCTAGGGTCCCTCTTACCCTAACAGCCAGGCTATTGTTACCGAGAAGATGAACAAGAGAGGGTACAGTATATCTAGAAATATAAGTAATAAAACGTTATAATGACAACACAATTCTAGCCTCAGAATGAATCTGCTTTTTTAAACTTAAAGGAGAACCAAACCCTTAATTAAAAAAAACTCTACCCTACATAGACCCCCCAGCCTTGGTGTTACCCTTGGTAAATACCCCTAACTCTTTACTTATCCCTCGATGCAGATTCAGGGCATCGGAGTTTACGGGCGCCATCTTCTTCTCTTCGGAAATCCTAGGGTCTTCTTCTGGCACTTCGGCAATTTACGGCACTTTTGGCACACGCGCAGTTGTCATGAACCAGAAAATTGCTACAACTAAGCATGTGCCGATATGCCGCTCTCATTCCGAAGATTACCAAAGAGAAGAAGATGGCGCCCATGAACTTTGATGCCTTGAATCTGCACCAAGGGGTAAGTAAAGAGTTAGGGGCGCTCACCAGGGGTAGCAGCTAGGCTGGGGGGTCGCAAGGAGGGTGGTCTATGTAGGGCAGGAGTTTTTATATTTAAGGGTTTGGTTCTCCTTTAAAGGAGAACTAAACCCCCTTGCTAATAAAAACCCCTACCCTCCATAGTCCCTGCTCCCCCAGGTGTTAACAAAAGTAAATGCCCAATAGCCAGTAATTACCCCTACTTGCAGAGTCTGCACAGTGGAGCTAACGGGCTCCATCTTCCAGCGCTTCGATAATCTTCGGGTCTTCTTCCGGCGCTTCGGGAATTTCCATCACTTTTGGCGCATGGTTTGTAACAAACCAGAAAACTGTTCCAACTGCGCATGCAGCGATACGGTGCTTACATACTGATGATTACCAAAGTGCTGAAGATGGCGCCCGTGAGCTCTGCTGAGCAACGAGGGGTAATTACTGGCTATGGGGCATTTACTTGTATGAACATCTGTGCTGGGGGAGTAGGGAGGGGGGACCATGGAGGGTAGGGGTTTTTATTAGCAGGGGTTTAGTTCTCCTTTAAGGTGACCATAGGTGCACAGATAATATTGTAGAAAACTAATTTTCATATGATTTTCGTTGCATATATGCTGGAGAAGAGGCAAATGATATCGGCAGAAGACTTGGATATTGTCCATCTGGCTGGGCAGAAAATTTTGATCAGGAGCCTTTGAAGGCACCCGAACATCGCCCATTGTTAGTGCTGAATTGTCAGATACAGGTAGAATTTTATTGCATCCCCGTCAAGCTGCCATGACATGACTACAGCAGCTTTATAAAAAAAATTACTTTTTTTAGCCTGAGTTTTTGGAGTCCTATTTTCTTTCTTGGCATTATAACAAGCCATAGACTATATGACTTTACCTGTTCTTGACCAGCCAGTACTCCACTCCATCTTCTGCTCCATATCCAACTACAAGAACTGAATGGTCAATTGTGGAGCCACCGCAGTTTGGGTCATAATAAACACCTGGAACCACACAAACAATATTGTAGCAGCAGTTCAGAACAGAAGATGGGTCTTTCACACCCTGGTGGCTGGAGGAATGTATTCACCTTAATCTTCACCTTTAATTTAGTTTATTTTTAACTGAAAAAATGATGCATAGGTGTATTGATATAGACATCTACGTCACATACCACTTTTATACATTCGGAATGTCTTTCTGCTGCCTTCTATGGCCACAGACACTGGCCCCATTAGTCCAACCACTTGCTTAAGGGTTGCTTCATTACCATAAGGCAACTGTCTGTAAGAGGTGCAGCGAGGAGCTTTCTTCACTGGAGTGTAGGAGCATTTACCATCCTGTTAAATAGAAAGAAACGTGTATACCATTCTGTATACCTTCTATTTTGTTGACCAAATAGTCACATAGACTATAGACACATTCATAACAATATGAATACACCAGAAGTTAATATTTAAAGCTCAATTATGTTTCTTTTGCATGCATTTGTGGTTCTACATATCTAAAGCATAAGTACCTTTCCTTGGTATGGGTAAATAGACTCCAACTCAATACCGTTGTCGATGATGTATCTGAAGGAGGAAACCGCCCATCCCCCTTTACAGCCATTATTTCCATAGTTCTGTGAGCAGTCCAGTAGGTTCTGTACACTGAGTGACTCCAACTTTCCTGTTCTCTTCCTCATATTTTGACACTCCATTGCTCCTATGCTGCTGAATGCCCAGCTAGACATGCATGACCCCTATAATTAACATACTGGTCATTTATATTGGTGCATTTTAATTACAAAGCATCAGTATAGTCTGCACCAATTTTTATTAAGAAAACAAGTGGGGAGAGGTAGGAAGAAGCCTTTTCATAAGGGTTTATAGTCTAACAACATAAATACAACTGGTAGGCAACCATGATAAAAGCTGAGAAAATTGGTCTTATATATATATTTTTATTAAAATGTATTTTAAGATTGATTTTAATAGTGATTTTTTTGGAGGTGGTGAGAATTATAGAGCATGTATGTGGTTGTGTTAGGGGAAGGAAATATAGTATAATGCCATATTGATGATTCTTTTAGATAATGTTATAAAGGAAGGGAGAGGTCTTACAAGATCATATAGTTGATATATTATTGGAAATCAGAGATAAACCAGATGTAGAGAAACACATTTGAGGTTCATAGGTTCGTGCATCTGATAAAGCAGAAGGGGCTGAAGAGATTATTGGGGGAAATGGTGATACACAATGCTTTGATTAGATGGCAATTTAGCATACAACATGCAAACAAAAATCGGGTAGGGGGATAGTAAGAATGAATAGTAGATAACTACTGGAACACAAAAATTGGAAAAGGGTTGGAGAAGATACTGAACGCTAGATCATTAAATTATTACAAAGCAAGAATGGATTAACTAAAAACCCTTCCAATCTTGTAGGCAATAATGAAAAATATATAGTGCTCATTTTACTTGGGCTAAAAATTCATATTATCTTTAAAAAAATGCCCCCTTTTATTGGAGCTTCCTATAGTCCCTGTATGTGTTAAAAATGAGGGGTGAATGTGTTCTAACAGTCCCTGCCTGAAGAACAGTAGTAGGGGAATAGCCAATCACAGCCCTGCAGTCACACAAGACAGGCTTCAGTTCCCTATCAGGTCAGCCTAGTTGCTGATTGGATCCTCTCTTACAGTGCTGTGAAGAAATAAAGCAGATAGGTGTGACTAGTAGGGTTTTGGAAAACATACGTTTTTTAAGCAAAGTCCTTCTATATTTAGAATTGTATCATGCACTGGCACATTCTTGTTAGTCACACAATATGTCTCCTTAAGCACCCTAGTCAGACTTAAGATCTGTTCTATGGGTAAACATCTGCACTTTAGTCTGGGAATATATTAGAAATGGCATGGCTAAATATTATCTTGCTGATCAATTGCAGCCAATCATTTACATTTACAGGTTATCAAGCTAAATATTTTACTGCCTGCTAGGTTTTACCAGATTTTGGAAAACTTTCCCCCAGTTACATTGCTTTTTAGTGTAAAAATTGTTAAGGCAGGAGAACAAGAAACGTTATACCTCAGTAGCACTCTAATAATATTCTCCTACAGTCAGTACTTACTTGGTCCTTCACACTGGTCACACAGTTCTTGTTCCTCCAGTCTATTGATTCTGGGGGAGTGGACTTTGATATTTCTACTGGAAGACCCGTAGTATTGGCAATTTCTGAAGGTCTGAAATTCATTTGTTTGTCAGTCATCTCCTCAGCAGTCTGGAAGACAGGAGGATATGTAGTTTATTATTGTGTTATACTTCTCATTGTAGACCTGATTCAGTTGATAATGGTTACTCCAGGTGAATAATCATCAGTGATGCTTCCTCAGATTTCAAGGCTTGTCTCACCTTCCTGGGGGTCTATTGTTTAACAGTAGCCCCAGCCTCCCAAACTGAGATATATTCCTGGAAATGAGTCTTCGGCACTAAAGAGATCACTTACCAATAGTGTCAGGAGGACCATCATATTAACATAGTTCTTCAAGGGTTGAAGACTATATACTTAAATTGTTTAATATTTAAATGTACATGGAAAATGTCAGTGTAAACTTCACAATTAATAAAAGATATTCAAGCTCTACTTCAGCTCTACTGTGTAAAGCAGTGATCCCCAGTGGATCAAGAGCGACATGTTGCTCACCAACCCCTTGGATGTTGGTCTCAGAGGCCTCAAAGGAGTTGTTTATTTTTGAATTCTTGGCTTGGAGGCAAGTATTGATTGTATAAAAAACAGGTGTCTTGCCAAACAGAGTCTCCTGTATTTTGCCAGTCTACATAGAGGCTTCCAAATGGCCAATCAAAGCCCTTATTTGGCACCCCCCCAAAACTTTTGGTCCCCAAATTTTTACAATTATATATGGCTCACGGGTGAAGAAAACTTCAGAACCCCTGGTGTAATGTAACAACAGCATCATATAATAATAAACACAGCTTAAAGGAGAACTAAACCCCCAAACTAATGAAAGCCCCTACCCTCCATAGTCCCCCCTCCCTGTCCCCCCCGCACAGGTGTTAATACCTGTAAATGCCCCTAAGTTTTTAATTACCCCTCGATGCAGAGTCAGCACTGTGGAGCTCACGGGCGCTATCTTCACCGATTCGGGAATCTTTGGGTCCATTCGGCAATTCCCGCGGCTGTCGGCGTGTGTGCAGTTGTTCGGGACCGGAAAATTGCTACAACTGCGCATGCGTCAAAACGCTGCTTACTTACTGAAGACTCCCGAATCTGTGAAGATGGCACCTGTGAGCGCCACTGCGCTGACTCTGCATCGAGGGGTAATTAAAGACTTAGGGGCATTTACAGGTATTAACACCTGTGCGAGGGGAAACAGGGCGGGGGGAATATGGAGGGTAGGGGTTAGGGCAGGGATCAAAAACACTGTATCCAAAAGGATGTGAGGATATCCAAAAATAAAGAAACAAATGTAAAAAGTAGAAAAATGTATTCATGTCCTAATAAATTTTTCTACTTTTTACATTTGTTTCTTTATTTTTGGAGATCTTCACATCCTTTTGGATACAGTGTTTTTGGTCTTCGCACCTTGGGACTGAGGTGAACTGTGAGTGTATGCTCCTTTATTATTTCTACCATATTTTTGTATTTTCATTTAATAGTTATTTGTTGAGTGGTACCATAGATATTTGCTGTCATATGGCAGTAGCACAAACCTAAGTATTTTCAGGGATTTCATTAGTTTTGGGGTTTAGTTCTCTTTAAGCTCTCCAAATGCTATAACCATATTGTATTTATTATTATTGTGATGAATAGCTGAAAAATTACATTTATTGTTATATTTACAATTTCCTTATAAAGGCAAGCTTTACTATGGGTTGATGAGCCACTTATGTTGATCATGATCTTGTAAAATTAGTGGAACTGGGTGTCTTTATGTATCTCTCCTCCTCTACTTCCCTACTCTTGTTACAAGAAACCTTGTTCTGAAATGGAAGGGTTCCCTCTTCTTCAATAAACATGCGCCTGAACATCTCCAACGTCTACCAAACTTTTTTAATATTCAGAAGGGGAACTTATAAAATGGTCTAATCAATGGTGAGACTATCATTCCTTGTTTGCACATAGCTGAAAAAGCGATATATGTTTGAGTTCTATGTTTTTTTCAGTTAGGCTCAATTTGAAGAACTATATTGTAGGTTTATGGATGTAGGTAATCAGTAATACTTGAAATATTGTTCTTCAAAAAAAAAAAAAAAAAGGATGTTTCTCACCATATCACCCAGATGGTTCATTCCAACTTCATAGGTGTGAAGTCCCATGGAATATTCTAGGTTATGAAGCATGATAAATTTCAAGGTGTCCTCCCAGATTAAACGTCTCACAAGTTCTTCTCCCTGTTACATTTCAAACATAGTTTACAGCAACTGTTGAACACTTTACAGGAAGCCTACATGGTTTGGTGTGGGATCAAGGTGGACAGAATAAGTGATACCACTAGTGAGACTCTAATTAATCAAAGGCTAAGTTAGATTTGTGTTTCATTTTCTCTTAGACCTTGGGTTTGTCTTTTTATTTTCCTATCCACTGCCCCGCTATCTGTTTGTCCCTCAGAGAAGGGACAGTGGTAAAAAGACAAACATACACTTCTGCACATTGATAAAACTAAAGGTGGCACAGATAGTATAGTACTGAATGATCGCATTGTAAAGTGTAAGGCCACCACTCTTAGATGCAGGATTCCCCCTAAGAACCTAGGCCCCAATGACTGTCGAAATATATAAGTATGTGTTAAAGGAAAACTATACCCCCCAAACAATGTAGGTTTCTATAAAAAGATATTGCATAGAACAGCTCTTATGCAACTCTGCTTCATGTAAAGAAACTGTTTTCATAATAATATACTTTTTTAGTAGTATGTGCCATTGGGTAATTCTAAATAGAAAATGGCCATTTTAAAAAATAAGGGCCATCCCCTGGGATCGTTAGATTTACGGTGCACACAAACAAACCAAACATGTTAGGTCACATGAGCCAATTAACAGACAGAGTTGTGTTTTTTGCTTCCTCACTTCTTCCTGTTACAGTACAAATTTATCTCAATATTTTCAGCTACAAATTCCAATCAAATCCACTCGGGTTTTTTTACTCTTATTTATTATTACATCTTCCCGAAAATTTGCTTTGGGGGAAAAAAATCAGATTTTCGGGATTTTTTTCAGATTTTTCCTCAGATTTTCACGATTTTTCTGGATTTTTCACCTGCAA
This sequence comes from Xenopus laevis, assembly GCF_017654675.1. Lineage (NCBI taxonomy): Eukaryota > Metazoa > Chordata > Amphibia > Anura > Pipidae > Xenopus > Xenopus laevis. Next base: position 117,846,050 of record NC_054385.1, on the reverse strand, counting down.
ATTCTGATTTTGTATGCCTTTTGCCCGAAAACGTTGGGGTATTGCACGAAACCCAGCGCACATCAAAAAATCATTGGGACTTCTCCCATTGACTTATATGCAACCTCCACAGGTCTGAGATGCTGAATTTTCAGATTCAGACTTTTCCATCCTCGGGATTTAATAAATTTGTGATTTTTTTTAAAAGTCAGATTTTATAAAAAAAAATCACACATTTGTTGTGATTTTTGCATTCGGAGTTTAGTAAATAACCCCCTTAGAGTTGCAGTATTTCTGGTCAGGTGATCTCTGAGGCAGCACACAGACCATCATGAAATGGTGGCTCAAGGCGAGAGATGTAAAAGGACAATATTTACTTAAATGAATATTCCAGTTTGGTAAGATTCTTTAATATGTCCCTTAATATAATATAAACTATCTGTTGCTTAAATATTCATTTTGGGGTAAAGGTTTCCTTTAAATAATATAGTAACAAACCGGTATTTCAGGAATCACTCCAGGTTGGTGCATAAAATGTATTAAATAGACTTTCTGTGTGATTTTATACCATTATGAAAATCCGTTTCTCTGTTTCTAGCTGCGCCAGAGATCCTTACCTCGTTCTTATAGAGTTTCTTGTGTGTCTTCACCCACAGTCGCCAGTGGTTGTCTAAGCCAGGATCTGGCTCACAATGAGCAGTGAGTAGCAAGGCAAAGAGTCCAATGAAGCACTGCCTATAGAATCCCATTGTATGTCACTGCAAAAGAAGAAAAATGTGTGGTACACCTTGATAGTGTCAAAAAGGTTGAGTTTGCAAATGCAAAATACACATTACATTCCTGTAAATATGCTCTGTAAGGAGTGAAACACCCTGCTATTCTAATCTAAATAAACTATAACAGTCATATTTTGGAACCTCCTCTTCTGCTGCATTGTCTCCTTCCTAATGGGTCAGCACTGCATTTTGGGGACTACTGTCTTAGGGCAGAGACACACGGTCAGATTCGGGGAGATTAGTCACCTGGCGACAAATCTCCTCTTCTTCAGGCGACTAATCTCCCCGAACTGCCTACCCTGCCTTCCCGCCAGCTAGAATGGAAATCACCGGCACTCGGATCAATTTGTTTTCTGAAGTCGCCTGAAGTTGCATCACGAGGAAACTTCGGGTGACTTGGGAAAATGAAGCGCTCCGAGTGCCATTCTGCCGGTGATATAGATTCTAGCGGCGGGAGTCAATTCAGGGAGATTAGTCGCCTCGAAGAAGAGGAGATTTTTGCTGGGCGACTAATATCTCCGAATCTAACCGTGTGTCTCTGCCCTTGCAGTATTTAATTAAACAGCTAGCAAATACTGAAAAAGGTTTCCTATAAGAAATGTTGCCAGAATGTAAAGGTTATTTCCAAATGAAACAATGGAAAAAAATCATTGTGGAACATCAAACATCTTCTAGGCTCCAAGAACATAATGGCTAAGGTTAGTAATATATATATATAATACACAAAAGCCATGAATATCTTGTAAATGATATCCTTATAAACGGTGAGTTCTGATGCCATCAGTTATAAACGGTGAGTTCTGATGTCATTTCTGTCACATGACTCACCGAAATTTGTGTATTATAATAAATAAAGTACCCCCAGTTGCAAAATATGAGGATATTAGAAGTTACCTTGGAGTTCCATGACCTGTATAAAAACACTCGGCCTTCGGCCTCGTGTTTTTATATGGTCATGAAACTCCTCGGTAACTTATAATATCCTTATATTTTACAAAAGGGGGTACTTTATTCACTATATATAATACACAAGAACCATGAATATCCAGTAAATTATATCCTTATAAACGGTGAGTAGTGATGTCATCAGTTATAAAAGGTGAGTAGTGATGTCATTTTTGTCACATGACTCCTAAAATTTGTGTATTATAATAAATAAAGTACCCCTTATGAGGATATTAGAAGTAACCTCGGAGTTCCATGAACTGTATAAAAGTATATGTCATACTTCCATGACCTGTATAAAAATATGGTCATGGAACTCCTCGGTGACTTATAATATCCTTATATTTTACAATAGGGGGTACTTTATTCACTATATACCTTCAAGCTGGTTCAGGCACATTCAACCCTATCCCTCAGCCAATTGAATCATTCTGCCTTACATACATACACTAACGGTGAATTACAAAGCACAAAGCTGCCATTGTTGAAGCTTCTCATTTATATTTACCTCTAAGGATGAATCCAGAAGACAGCAGTGAGAATATCTGTAGGATGAAAAGAATCTCCAGACTTGAGGGGAGATGGTTCTTTCAGTTTGAAGCCTGTCACCTCTCCTTTATAATAACTGTAGTGGGTGGTTCAGTCTAGAATACTGTAAGATCCAATGGGTGGTGAAAATAACAAATGAATAAAGTGATATCATATCATTAAATTATTTCCAAATTCAGTGCAGCTCACCCTCCCCCGCCCTGCCTTTGAAAGTTCCGCCAGCTTTGCTTTATCACAAATTCCACAATTTTAATAGCACTTGAATTTTTTTTTTTTCAGATGCACTTGCTTTGTTCAGTGGGCAAAAATATTTAACAAACGTTCCAACTATTAAATCTGGGAGGATATGGGATGGTGATAACTGTAAATACCCTTTCACTGTGTTAAAAGTGTTAAAGGGGACCTGTTACCCAGACATTGAAAGCTGTATAATTAAAGTCCCTTTCAAATTAAACATGAAACCCAAATTTATGTTTTTTATTAAAATATCCATACCTGTTATAATTGTATTTAAAAATCGCAGCTGTCAATCATATATTGCCTGCCCCGCCTCTATGAGTTAGGTATAGAGGCGGGGCAGACAATTACTTTCCATTCAGTATTTTTTTGTTGAACTTCTCGCATTCCCCCCCTCTTTGCCACCTAATTGTGCAGCCAGTTCGTGGGCATGGGCACCAAGTCCACAATTCTGGCACGTAAACAAGGTTTTGGCAAGATGCAGTGTTCACAAAATGGCTGCTGTCTGCTTGATGTGACTGTGAATTCCAAGGGGTAAATTCACTAAGCGCCGAAGCGCCGAACGCTAGCGTTACTTCGCTAGCATTTGTCATTTTCGTTACTGCGCAAATTCACTAACGAACGCTGGCGTAGTTTCGCTAGTGTTACTTCGCACCCTTACGCCTGGCGAAGTTTCGCTAGCGACGAAACTACGCAAATTCACTAACTTGCGCAGTGTACTGAATGCTTCCTTTTACGCCAGACTTCCTTCGCCACCTCAGACCTGGCGAAGCGCAATAGAGTAGATAGGGATTGTTTCAAAAAAAGTCAAAAATTTTTCTAAGTCCCAAAAAACGCTGGCGTGTTTTCTACATTATGGGTGATAGGCTGAAAAAGATCGAAAAATTTTCCCCTCCTTCCCCCTACATTTCCTAACTCATGGCAACTTACCTAGACAGTGGGCACATGTGTAGGGCAAAATAAAATTTTTATTTGATGTTTTGAAGGTTTTCTAGCCATTTGTAGTGCAGATACGTGTTCCTCCATTGAAATTTGAATTTCGCGCCGTATGCAAATTAGCCTTCGCTAGCGTAACTTCGCTTTACTTAGCGAATCAACGCTACCGCAACTTCGCAACCTTACGCTACCCCTGAGCGCAACTTCGGATTTTAGTGAATTTGCGAAGCGCTGGCGAAACTACGCCTGGTGAAGTGTGGCGAAGTGCGGCGAAGTGCGGCGAAGTTACGCCTGGCGCAACTACGAATCTTAGTGAATTTGCCCCCAAGACTGAAGGAAACAAAATGTAAAGAATCTGCATAGTATAAATAAAGTTTATTTTGCTTGACGCACCTTATATAAAAGAATTTGGGATTATTACTTCAGATGAGAGGTCCCTTTTAAATGGAAACCTAGAAATTAAGTATGGTCTGTTATATCTAAATTAATGTTTGCATGTATAGTTGCTGTTTTTTAGGAAACAATATTATTCTGTGGAAAGGGTATTCTAAGCATATTTATATACGGTATATACAGTACATACCTCCCAACCTTTTGGAAATAAAAAAACAGAATATGTTTGGCCACGCCCATTTTGTGACCACACCCCCTAATTACCATGTTCATTTTACAAAATTTGATGAAAGTTTAAACATATTTTTGTGGGGTTTTTTCAGTTATTACAGTTTTGCTAATGAAGGTGAGTCTAACTTTTCCCAAGGGACCTCCTTATCTAAATTGTTACAATTACTTATTGCTTATCTCATAATTGTTACAAAGTATCTTAGTTGCACCTGTTAGCTGTTCTGGGCTCTCTGCTAAAGGCCAATGAAGTTAGAAACTTTGTTTCTGCCTGTTCAGTGCAGAGAAAGTGGGGACTTTTCAGTACAAATGCGGGACTGAGGATTGAGCTGTCAAAAGGGGGACTGTCCCAGCTGAAAATGGAACAGTTGGGAGGTATGGTATATATATACTCCTATTGTGCAGAATGAATGGGCATGTTGTTTCCGTGCTGCAGCCACAGACTAGTGATGGGCGAATAAATTCGGCAGGCATGGATTTGCGAGGAATTTCCTCGTTTCGCGAAAATTCGCAGACGAAACATCCACCACAACAAAAAAAAATTCTTGCGTCAGAATAGTCGCGAGCATAAAATTGACGCGCATCAAAATTATTCGGATGTCCATTGACTTTTATAATCAGCTGCAGGGCCATTATGATGACTTCCCCAAACCCTGATCTCTAACAATCAATTCATTATTTACTTAGGCCAGTAATAGACTAAGGTAAGTGATCTCTGCTTGCTGAACCCCAGAATGACTGGATATAATGTGAGGTTCAATTCTGAACCAACTGTCAACTGGCCAGTCACCTTGTTGCTCACTAGCCCAGGCACAGATGCTCTTTGTACTGAGCCTGTTTTTCTGATTTATATAAAGGGGTGGTTCACCTTTAAGTTAACTTTTAATATGTTATAAAATGGCTGATTCTAAGCAACTTCTCAATTGGCCTTCATTTTTACTTTTTTATGTTTTTTTTAAATATTTGCCTTCTTCTTCTGAGTCTTTCCAGCTTTCAAATGGGGGGGTCACTGACCCCATCTAAAAAACAAATGCTCCGTTAGGCTACAAATGTATTGTTATTGCTACTTTTTATTACTTGTCTTTCAATTCAGTCTCTCTCCTATTCATATTTCAGTCTCTAATTGTATGAATTTAAGTAGCTTCTCAAAAAAACAGCTTGAAAAAGTCGGTGCGAAAAAATCATCTCGACAACTCGGATTTATCAGATTATTGTATTAAAACCAGCACAGATCACAATGTCAATAGACAACTTCAGGGACATCTGCCATTGACTTCTATATGACATTGACAGGTTTGAGATGGAGTATCTTCTGATTCAGATTTTTTTGGGGGGTATAATAAATTTTAAAAATTGAGTTTTCCCCTTTAAAGGAGAACTAAACCTTAAAAGTGAATATGGCTAAAAATATCATAATTACTATACTGAACTTATTGCACCAGCCTAAAGTTTCAGCTTGTCAATAGCAGCAATGATCCAGGACTTCAAACTTGTCACAGGGGGTCACCATCTTGGAAAGTGTCTGTGACACTCACATGCAGGGCCGCCATTAGAAATCACGGGGCCCCGAGCTCCACCCCATATCCCGCCCACTCCACATCGCAGTTAAAAGACCACACAGACATCAGCGCTAAAAAAGTAACCCCCCCACACAAGTTGTAAAAAGCTATTGATGGTCAGGGCCCCCTTATAAATAATTGGGGCCCCAAAAAAAATAAATTTAAATTTTTTTTTTTTTAAAAAAAAACATTGGTGGCAGGGGCCCCCTTATAAGTTAAAAAAAACTTGGGGCCCCAACAAAAAAAATGTAAAAAAAACTAAAAAAAAAAAACATTGGCGACAGGGGCCCCCTTATATGTTAAAAACAAATTGGGACCCCAAAAAAAATGTAAAAAAAAATTTTTTTTTGAAATAAAAAAAACTGGTGGCAGGGGCCCCCTTACAAGTTAAAAAAATTGGGGCCGCCAAAAAAAAATGGAATTTTTTTTTTAAAAAAAACAAAAAAAAACAATGGTGGCAAGGGGCCCCTTACGAGTTAAAAAAAAAATTGGGGCCCCAAAAAAAATTGTTTTAAAAAAAAGATTGGTGGTAGGGGCCTATAGAATATTGAAATAATACATTGGTGGCCAGGGGATTAAAAAAAAAAAAACACACAAACTGGTGTTCAGTAGAATTGAACTCATGGCTTCAGTACTTCAACTTCGCCTCCTTTCGTGACTTCGGGTCTTTTCACCGCTTCAGGACTTCAATTTCGGCTATTTTCGTGACTTCGGGTCTTTGCGCTGCTTCAGGACTTCGGCTTCGGCTGTTTTCGTGACTTCGGGTCTTTTCGGCGCTTCGTGACTTCGGGTCTTTTCGGCGCTTCGGGACTTCGGCTTTTTCCGTGACTTCGGGTCTTTTCGGCGCATCGGCTTCGGCTTTTCAGCACTTCCGCATTCGGCAACGCAAGAGGCAAGACGTACGGCTCGGGCGCTCGTAAGGGGGGCCCGGATCTTCAAAAATGCAGCGCTGCCTGGCCCCCCTTCATGCCCGGGCCCGGTACGCTTGTCCCCCCTGTCCCCCTCTGATGGCGGCCCTGCTCACATGCTCAGTGGGCTCTGAGCAGCTGTTGAGAAGCTAAGCTTAGGGCTCGTCACTAATTATCCAGCAGAAAATGAGCTTCCCCTGTAATATAAGCTGATGCTACAGGGCTGATTATTAAATTCTGATGCTAATTGCACTGGTTTCTGTGCTGCCATGTAGTAATTATGTGTATTAGTTACTAATCAGCCTTATATTGTGACATTTCTATTCTATGTGTACTGTATATTGTGAGTGGCTCCCTAAGCTCAGTAAGTGACAGCAGCACAGAGCATGTGCAGTGAATCAGCAGAAAAGAAGATGAGGAGCTACTGGGGCATCTTTGGAGACACAGATCTTTACTGCTAAAGGGCTGTGGTTGCCTTGGGCTGGTACAGAAACCAAAAATATAATGTACAACATTTTTAGCTACTTTTTTTAGTTAAGCTTTAGTTCTCCTTTAAAAATGCTACCAGAAAAATTTGAGGTTTAATAAATAGGCTCCGTTAATGTCACATAATGACCTCCCTTCACATGCAAGAGAGTCGGCACCAGTGATATTTCCAGCTTATGACAGATATGCACAAACAATAACAGAAAAAAATAAAAAATAATACTCTAGAGTAAAAGCAGTGTTACTGATACATGGCCGAGCTGCACTGATGAAGTGACCATTGTAGTCACGAAACGCGTTGAGCCATGCACTCCCCTGCTCTGCCCTTTTGGATTTTTTTTTTTGTGCTTTTAAAGATTATTCAATAAAAGAAGATTTTTATATAATTGTTCGATACAAATCTTTCTATCCTAACCAGCACCAGACTCATGCGCCTTCATTTGCAGTACTGCCTTATCTTTAAATGGATCTAAAAAGATACAGTTGTTTTTCCTTGAAAGCTGCACCTTCTTGAACCCTGATATCAAGATCTGATGCCACAGGAAACATATCAAGCACGGGACTCATTTCACAGTGCCAAGAAATAATGGGTTTGTATCTGCTCATGCAGAAGTAATAGAGAAGCTCTCTCTCCTTTGGGGCACAGTAGACATGTAAAAAAAATATATATATATATACAGGCCCGGACTGGCAATCTGTGAGTTCTGGCAAATGCCAGAGGGGCTGCTATAAGGTGCCATAGAAAGTCAGTATTTAGTGGGCTGGTGGGGGCTGTTTGGGCCTCTATGTGGGCTGATTGGGCCTCTGTGTACCTGAAATGCCAGGGCCTATTTTAATTCTCAGTCCGGACCTGTATATATATATATATATACAGCCAGCTCCAAGGTGCACACCATTGACAGTGTTACTGCCTGGGTGCCAGCATAAAAGGTATATAGAATGCGGCACTCACAGGAACTTGATGCAAAAACTAAAAAACTTTATTGGACTCAACGTTTCGATCCCACACAGGGATCTACGTCAGCTGTATTCTCCTGATGAAGATCCACGTGGTGTATCTAGAAATGGCCTGTAGATGTCACTGTGCTCAAGCCTTATACTGTGCATACTTTCTATACAGCTTGTGGTGTTAGTGTTACTTACTGTTGTGTAATGGCTGCGTGAGCCTGCTAATAAAGCACTGTTATACTCTTCTCATCCTCGGCTACCCAAAACATAACAGAAACGTTGAGTCCAATAAAGTTTTTTCATTTTTGCATCAAGTTCCAGTGAGTCACGTGATTTCCCTCCCCCCATAATTTGCATATGCAAATTAGGATTTGGATTCGGTTCGGCCCGGGCAGAGGGATTCAGCCGCATCTGAATCCTGCTTTAAAAGGCCGCAATCCTGGCTGAATCCCGAACCGAATGGACCGAAACGCGTAGATGTCTGTACTTGCTGATTTATAGTAAAAACTTGTTTCAATTTAATAGCTGCCGTGAGTGCTTTCATTCCCCATTTGAAAGATAGATTTTTTTGGTTTTATATATATATATATATATATATATATATATATATATATATATATATATATATATATATATATATATATATATATATATATATATCCTTCTATAACTATAAATATGTTTTAATGCAGCATTAGAGAACTTCTATATGTGGTTAACCACACTGAGTTATCTGCCTGAGCAACTGCACTTATCTCTAGCGCAGTATCAAGCTAGTATTTTTCTCCTTTTTCCGTGCTTCTTTACTATAATGTATCTTTGTGCCATCTGCTGTACCTTGTTATTGTGAATAAGCGGCGAATGGCGGCGAATGAATACTATGCATTAAACAAATATTTTGAGATAGAGGAATCTGAATCTTAAACTGATCTATATAGTAGTGATGGGCGAATTTATTCGCCAGGTGCGAATTCACGGCGCCGCCACCGAATAAATTTGGGAAACCACAGCGAAAATTCGCCAGCGTCTGTTTTTGTTGGACGCCTGGGCATTTTCGCCAGCGAATTTGCGCCGGCGTCAAAAACAAGACGCCAGCACCGTTTTACGAATTTTTCGCCATTTCACGGGAAATTCGCAAATTTTTCTGCGAAAAGCCCCGAATTCGCCGTCACTATATATGATATGCTTTGAAGTGCTTATTTATATTTGTACATATGGAGTACAATTATACAGAATGCTCAGGAACTGGGGTTTTCCGAATAAGAGATCTTTCTGTAATTTGGACCTCCATACGTTATAAACAAAATTCAAAGGTCTTAGAAGTCGAACTCACCAAGTGTTGGAAGAGGTCCAGGGGCACTGTCCTGAACCTTCAGCTGAGGGAGCAGATCAACCCAGACAGACGTGTAAAAAGATTTGTAGTTTATTAGGTACATAATGAGAATTATCAAGGGTCAATGGGAGAAATTAGACATTTTTTAGTGAAATTCCACTAGGGAATAGTTAAAATTCGATTTGAGCTGAAAAAAAATTTGAATTTTGAAATTTATCATCTACTGGCCCTTTAAGAATTTGAATTTGACTGTTCACCACATTAAACCTGCTGAATTGCTATTTTAGCCTATGGGGGAACGTCCTGGGATCAATTTGGAGTTGTTTGCAGCCTTCCTAAAGAATCAATTTTTTTTCAGAGAATTTGTTTCAAATTCAATTTGAATTTGCGGGTCAATCCAATTTACCCGAGTTTCAAAAATTCATATTTTTTCATAAGTTGCAGTTGGTCAAATTCTAGCCAAATTTCAAGTTCATGAGAGTTTAAAAAAACTCCCATGAACTCTAAATTAGACCCTTGATAAATATGCCCCTTAGGGGAGATTTATTAAGGGGCATATTTATCAAGGGTCGAATTTCGAATTGAAAAAACAACTTTGAAATTCAAATTCAAAAAGACCAACCAAAATTAAGTCAAAGTTTTTTTTCGGTCGAAAAGGTTCGTTTTCAATCGAATAGCTCCATATTTGCCTGAATTTGAATTGTGCGAATCGAAGGAATAGTGCATTCGATCGAATTCGATTTGAATATTTTAAGTCCACCAATTGACTCCAAATAGGTTCTAGGAGGTCCCCCATAGGCTAAAACAGCAATTCGGCAGGATTTAGATGGCGAATGGTCGAAGTCAAATTTTTAAAGAGACAGTACATGAGAAATTTCGATATTCTAATTTTTTAATTTTTTTTCAAATTAGAAACAAATTTGGACTTTTCCCTAGTCGAAGTACACAAAAAAAACTTGAAATTCAAATTTTTTACATTCGAAAATTCACCTCCACCTTTGATAAATCTGCCCCCAAATTGATTCCAGGACGTCCCCCATAGGCTAAAACAGGAATTTGGCAGGTTTAAAGTGGCGAATAGTCGAATTAGAATTCTTAAAGGGCCAATGCATGATAAATTTTGAAATTTGAATTTTTTTTTTAAAACCTCAAATCAAATTTTAACTATTCCCTAGTCTAATTACATTAAAATAAACTCAAAAATTCACATTTTTAAATTCAAAATTCAAATTTTCTGTTTGACCCTTGATAAATCTGCCCCTTAGTATGATGTAGAGAGTGACATTCTGAGACAATTTGCAGTTGGGTTTTTATTTTTTTTATTATTAGTGTTTTTTGAGTTATTTTTATTATCCAGTTTGAGATTTCAGGCATCTTGTTGCTAGGGTCCCTAACAACCACGCACTGATTGGAATAAGAATAGGAGAGGCCTGAATAGAAAGAGGAGTAATACAAAGTAGCAATAACAATACCTTTGTAGCCTTACAGAGCATTTGTTTTTAGATGGGGGTCGGTGACCCCCCATTTGAAAGCTAGAAAAAAATCAGAAGACAACTAATTAAAAAACTATGTAAATAAACAATGAAGACCAATTGAAAAGTTGCTTAGAATGGGCCATTCTATAACGTATTAAAAGTTAACTTTAAACAACCAACCCTTTTAACCCTGTGGGGGTTTTTCCTGCAAATTTTTTCAATAATGATTAATCCACTTGTGTTGTTTTTTTAAAAGAAAATAAATAAATAGACACATCATGGGAATGATTGTGGTGGAGATTAGTTGCACTTTTTGTGTCTTTGGGGTTTTCTTCACAACTGCAACATATTGAAATATGTGCCCTTGGTCATCTGCTCACGCTAATTCCGAGCACTAAATCCTTTTCTATGGGCTCTTTCACATTTTTCCTGCGCTCCCCTGCGTTGCACTTTCTTCTGTTCAGCTGCAGGGGAGGAGACGCACTCAATTATTGTCAGTGGGGCTGAACGCAGGTGAAATGCAACTTGCTGCGACCCACCTGTGTTTGACGCTTACATACGCCTGTGTGAGTACAGCCCCACTGACAATAACTGAGTGCGTCTACTCCTGTGCTCTACCCAAAAAATGCCCGTGTGTAAGAGCCCTAAATGTGGTTTAATTGCAATGCACAGTTGACGTTATGCGAGGGGAATATCTTCATGTAGCTGCCAGATCTGCTCCTTCTTGACTGTCCTTCTGCTGCACTCAGAGACCAGGATATCTTTAAGGGTCGTACAAGTATGACTTGCTTTGCACTTACACTAGTCTCTTTCACAATCAGACACTTAGTTGACATTTTGATTTACCTGGCACACTTCTAAAGCTCACCTGACATGCTGCATAAAAACATCCCTAGATTCACCTGGAAAACCTCTTCTCAACCCTCGGCCACACCATGGACGTCATTTACACAGGACTAGATGCAGCTACCGAAAATAACAGTCCTTAGAGTCCAGTACACAAAACAGTTGCACCGAGTCCAGGAACTCTCAAAAAATAAAATATAATATAAGCTGCAGCACACTGAAATAAGAATCTTTATAAATACACTCCATTAAATATTCTGCATTGTTTCTGAAATGTTCAAGTTTATCTTCACTATTCCTCTCTCAGCATCTATTTCACTATTTTCACAATTCTGTCTACACGCAGCAGTTGGGTGTCAGATATTCATTGATAGTTAGATCCAATATATCTTATAGGGGGGCTCCCTTTCCTAGTTGATGTATTAGAGTTCACTCAAATAACTGATTCCAGTACAAACAAAATCTAACAAAATAACTGCCTTTTGCACAAATTCTGCATGTAGAGAGACATGATGTGATTTTAGAGTGAGCTCTAAGGGCAGAGATACACGCTGCTATTTCAGGAGATCAGTCGCCCATCGACAAATCGCTTTTTTTTCAGGTGATTAATCTCCCGGAACTGCATTTCCGTCAGATAATCATTGACAGTTAGATACAATAAATCCTATAGGGGGGCTCCTTTTACCTAGAAGATGTATTAGGGCAGAGACACACTGTGCTATTTCGGGAGATTAGTCGCCCATTGATAAATCGTTTCTTCTTCGGGTGACTAATCTCCCGAACTGCCTTCCCGCAGGCTAGAATGTAAATTGCTGTCTGGATGGCCGTTTTAGCCATATTCATTTTTAGGGTTTAGTTCTCCTTTAAGGGGTGGTTCTAGGAGCAAGAGAACAGTGTGTAGTGTTTGTGAATAGGTTCATTTATGGCCATATATCACTCTCCTATGGCTTCTGTTTCCAATTCTGCTGAGCATTACATTTATCCAAGAGCTTAATCTTATAAAGAATGTGAGATTACGGAGCCAATATCAACTGCAAATCCCTCTTTGGTGCCACTTAAAATATTAAAATACACTTACATACTTTTAGGGCTCCTCATAGATAAATACATGGCCCCATGTTCTCCCTCACCCCCTTGGGCACGCTGCCTCAACAAATGAGCCCTTGAACCTAAATCTTCAGCTTTTTTAAAAGGACTTTGTGCTTAAAGGGCTATAGCATCCAAAGCATCTTGCTCTTACGATCATTTCATTCTTTGTAATAATTACTTCTAAGGACTGAGAGTCTGTGCTGGCACGTATTTTCCTCTTCTGCTTTATATATGGTCTCTCTATTCAAACCTCAGAAATGGCCCGGGCCAAGGTATTTTGGCACCCTAGGCAAGATCGTCAATCAGTGCCCCCCCCACCCAGTCCTGCATTACCATTTCCCACCTTACCATTCATATTGCCCCCTGTACCTACGCCAGCACCTATTAGATTGCCCCCAATCTGTATCTGTGCCAGTATAAGCCAATGCATCCATCATATTGCTACCCCCAATTTGCACCTATAATAGTGCGCCCCTCCATGATCGCGCCCTAGGCAGGCGCCTACTCTGCCTTCCCCTAGTTCCTGCCCTGCCCTCCATTATTCCTATGTAGGGACCCTTAGGGTTAATGTGCACCTATGGCTTTTAATCCCTACACTTCCTTATCTCCCTAGTTGCTGACACTCAGGTTCAATTCAAGCAGGTACAAGACCTTGCTGAGTTTATTTTGCGAAGGTGCAACGTTTCGGAGCATTTCAATGTGTTTTGCCTGACAAAGGGGTTTGCCCCGAAACATTGCACCGTCGTAAAATAAACTCAGCAAGGTCTTGTACCTGCTTGAATTGAACCTGGGTGCCAGTGAAATTCTTCCTACTTATGAAATTTAAGGTTGCCGAGGCCTCCTTCACCGAGCACCAGGTATTAGTTTCCTGGAGAGCCAGGGTGTGCAAGCGTGGTAACTTTTTATCACTCCCTAGTTGCTGGGCAGCTGCCCATGTAGCTAGTTGTCATTTACACATTCCAGTTATTAGCCAAGAGGTGTTTGGTATAGTGAGTGAGAAGGCATGGGTCTTCCTCAGGGTTGCCAGGTCGGCAGGTTTCCAGCCAAATTGAGAGAGAGATTGAGAGAGAGATTGAGAGAGAGAGAGAGAGAGAGAGAGAGCCCTTCCAAAAACTGGACTGTCTTGGTGAAATTCAGACAGGTGGCAACCCTAGGCCCATATGCCATGGAAGGCATGTCTACCCATTTATTCTGCAAACTTTTGAAGCAACTCAAAAGAGTCATTTAAGGCAACACGTGGAGGTGCGTCCTCTTCCGATTTCTGCTTTCTTCAAATTTCCCGGGGCAGACACATGCACAGTAGAATGAAAAGGCCGACTTTTTAGTTAAAATTAGTTAAAGTTCGGCTTTTCACTGTAATGCGCATGCGCAGCCATGAAAAGCAAGAAGAAGCCGGAAAAGGATCACTCCGTGGTACTAACTGGTATAACCAGGTTTCAGGTAAGTAAATACATTCAATTGGGGGTGCCTAACATTTGGCACCCCCAAGAGCTAAACTACCAGGGGAGCAGGGGTGCGAGCGGGCCAGGGCCCACACCCCCTCAGGGCCCCCCGGCAGTCCGTGCGCAGCTGAAAATGCGGCCAAATGCGGCCGTACGGCTACTACTTCCTTACCTCTTCCTTCCTGCACAGCTGCCCACTCACTTCCTGCTGCGCAGTTACTCTGCAGACACGCTGTCCAAGCTGCCTCCATCGGTTCCAGTGATCCTCCTGCTACAAAAACTGTAAGTGCACGTTGTTTTACACACTTACCTGCACTTACAGTACATTTATACACTTACACACACATTTTAGTAAAGATTGGTATTTTTTATTTTTTTATTTTAGCACACTTGGTCCCTAAAAAGTCAAAAGTCATAATTATGAGATTAAAAGTCATAATTTCGATATTTTAAAGTCATAATTATGAGTTTAAAAGTCATAATTATGAGATTAAAAGTCATAATTTTGACTTTTTAAAGTCATAATTATGAGATTTAAAGTCATAATTATGAGATTTAAAAGTCAAAATTATGAGAATAAAAGTCATAATTTTGACTTTTTAAAGTCATAATTATGAGAATAAAAGTCATAATTATGACTTTTAAAAGTCATAATTCACCATAATTTTTTTTTTTGCTGGCCCCAGTGCTCTTCCGTAATTGGATAATCGATTTCAGCCACTAATTACACTGTCGGATCAATTATTTTGTGTTTTTATTGCAATTTTATCCCTGTATTATTGTCCTTATGTATCTTTAGTATAGTTTTGCTGTTTGGTGCTTTGGTATGGAAAGATTTATTTTACTTAGTTTGATTCGCCAGAATATATGCTTTCCAAAAATACTTGGTTTTCTCGGGGTCTTTTTAAAGTTTGGGGGTCATACGGCACATAACGCACAGTTGGGGTTCTCTTTTCTGCAGCTTAGTTGGCCAGGGTGAAAATTCATATGCATGTTTTTCATTTGGGGTCCGTACACACCACATACTTTGGTAAATCTATGCATATTGGACATCAAACTATTCAGTAGAACTCTGACATTCATATTTAGGGTGATTTTTCTTTGTACGTAAAACATTGTGTGCGATAAATGCTGCAAACTGCATTTTAGGCGATTTTCAGAAATGTTGTAAAAACCTCTACGTTTAGAAAAGTTTTGCAGTTTGGTGTAGAAAGCCGTCTTTATCTTTGTTGGATTCGTCGGAATGTGTACTTTCCAAAAATATATGGTTTTGGGGGGGTCTTTGCTGTTAAGAGGGTCTTAAAAATTTTGTCTAGGAGAGAAGTTTACTGGATTTTCTATCTTAAAAATAGAATACCTTCTGGTATGAATTCTGAATTTGATGTAACTTGCTACTATTAGTGAAAAACTGTCTATGATGTCGCTATTCAACTTAATAATTTGTCTGAATATGAGAGAATATATTTTGTATATATGGGTACCTTATATTTATATATATTTCTCCGTCCGATACATTCTCTGTAATTATTATGTATGTCAATATACTGTATATTTTTTGTTTTTATATATTTTTCTACTATTTTCTCTATTCTTTTTCCATATAATCTTTATAGATAGATAAAATGATTTTAATACTTCCCTGTAATATCTAACTCTCTGGAGAAATTTAGAGGTACTGTTTCTTTAAGGTTTTTTTTGTTCTGTTTTTCCATTCTTTTTTTTGATTGGTTGGGTTGTGTATAAATGCTCATATCCTGTGATTGCCATTTGAGCCCATGACTAAGCACCCTGAAGGGTGTGAAACGCATAGGGTGGATGGAGATGAAGCTTTATTTTTAATTTTTCTACCAATAAATGTATCTTTTAACTGAGCATCTTTGGTCTTGTGGATCCGTTTGAGTGCTGGTCAGCCCTGCTTCTTCATCTAAGAGGGTCTTGAGGCACATAATATGAAGTCAATGGTCTATGTTCACAGACGGCGAATCGGCAGCGGAAAATATGCACTATTTTCATTTGAGGTCCGCACATGTCAGCTGCCTTGGGATATCAATGCATATTGGGCATCAAACGGTTCAGTTGACCCTTTGCATCAGTATTTATGGTGTTTTACAATTGTATGTAAGAAATTGGGTGAGATAAATGCGGCCAATTGCAATATTTTTAGGCAATTTTCAGAAATGTAAAAACCGTTGCTTTTATCACCAAATTTAGGAAAGGCTTGCGACTTGGTACAGTGGAGTACAAAGACATGCATACCCCATTTGGATTTGCGGGAATGTGTACTTTCCGAAAATATATGGTTTTCTGGGGTGAATGTACTTTTTTCTACCTTTGCCCCCCCCAAAACTATGTAAATGTGTTGATTTTGCAGTACCTGAAATGACAGACCATATGGGGGTCTTCCTTTTGGGGCCCCTATATGCCACGTGCTTGGGTACACCTATACATATTGGGCATCAAACTGTTCAGAGGACCCCAGGATTTCATATTTGGGTGTTTTACATTGATACCTAATGATGTGTGGGAGATATGATGCTGTAGAGTGGAAGCTTTAAGGTAATTTTTAAAAAAAATTCACCAATTTCTATAAAACATTATAACTTTAGGAAACAATTGCAACTTGGTAGTTTGGAGCACAAAGATATATTTACCCATTTTTGATTCACCAGAATCTGTTCTTTTTAATAATGGGTAGTTTTCTAGGGTAAACTTACTGTTAGTGGAATGTTTGGCCTTGAAATCAGAAGTATGCTGTTTGGGGAGCGGTGCTTTGGAAATTTGTAGATTTTGATCTATACAAGTGAGAAATCTCCATAAAACTATATATATTTGGTATTGCCGCGTTCAGGAGACATAGACCTTTCCAAATCGGCTGTGTTCTCGTACATAAAATAAATGATATTTCTGATATATGTGGTTGTTCTTTGTGAAACATGATTTTTTTCATTTTATTAGACAATTAGAAGCCTATATTTTTTTTAGAGAAGTAGAATTACACCAAAATTCTTGCATATTTTGAAAGTTCAGGTTGTTCTGAAAAAAACAATATATTGTTTTCCTGGGTAAACTAAAAGACCGCCCCAGGAAAAGCCCTTAAAGTGAAAGAGTGCAAAATATCTAAAAACTGCTTGGCAGTAGATGTTCGCATCTAGGACAAAACATCTGGCAGGGAAAGGGTTAAGGGACACACGTACTGTTAATATGGATGAATTTTGTTACAACAGCTCCACCTGCTGGTTATTTTCCAGTCAGCCACCAAGTGGTCAAGGAAGTTGTCAGGAGAAAGAGAAAGTTGTCTGGAGTTCTTCTGTTTGGGGGAAAAAAATTAGAAACCTTTCTCAAACCTTTCCTGAGCAGAAGACCAGGAGAGCAGCGGCTTTCTTTCACCTGACAACTTCCTTGTTGGTCAGACTGGTGGGAAACTTACCGGCAGGGGGCGCTGTTGTAACGGAATTCATTCACATTAACAGAACATGTATCCTTTAATATCTTGGAATAAAACCAAAATAAACAATGAATGTACATTGCAAAAGTGCTTAGAATAGCCCCCTCATCAATTTTACATCCACTTATTTTTAAGGTTTACGTATCCTTTAAAACACCTTCATTTTGAGGTGTTGATATTCCTTTAATGCTTTTCTGCGGACACTGCAGATTTTCACTTAACTTTATCTGGTTTGCCAGGTGTTCACAGGAAATTTTGGAGGAAAGTAACTTTAAAAGGCCATGAATTTTGGTGCATTAAAGTCATTCCTGAAAGGTCCTTGTACTTTCTTATATTTACACTGGGCTCCACTGGGTACATTCATTCCTCTTCGAATCGAATGCAGTGTGCCTATTACATTACAGGTGTGCTGCTTCTACTCAACTGTTTATTGCATATATATATATATATATTGATCTTACTTAACATTTATGTCTGTATAATATAGTGGTGGCTTGATAAAAGACCGATGGCGGTCTGAAACGTTGCCAAGTGTATCGGGGTCTGAGCCTATGTCTCAATAAAGGCATTTTAAGCAAAGAAATCCATGACTAGTGCAGTCAATATTTGAAAACTGTATAATATAGCGGCAACCGTTTGTATCTTTTTTGTGTGTTTCTGTGCTTGCTAAAATGACAAGCACAACTTCAGCTACACTGATTGCCGGGCCAAACCAACCAGGAGAACTAGGAACCCGGTCGGCTAACCCAGACCTGGACACATGTTTATTAACAACCCAATCGCCATCCTTGTAAGACCTGCTCCCTCCTTCTCTTTCTGAAACGTGTAGTTTTACATGCTCAGTAGCTATGACGCCATTCAGGTTTCGATTACATGAGAAAAAATACAAATCCCAGAATCCTCGGGTATGAAACTGACTGTTCCAGAATTGCACTATGGCTTAAGAGTAATGGAACCGACGGTAGAGTGGCTGGCTGTGGGTGGGTCAGGGGATAAAGGGCATATACTGACAGCACATATCACTATACATGTGTTGAGCAGAATGGTACGGGGAGAGGCACAGGACTTACACAGAGGTAGGTGGGAGCCCATTGTACTAGTAAGGGCTGTTTTGCACCATACCAGCGGTCGTGGTTTAAATTCATATATTTTCATACTTATCATCACATTGGGTTAACCAGGGGCAGTTTGGGACAGAGGAGGGAGGGAGCGACAGAGGGGGTAGGAGAGACCTCAGCAAATCTGGACTAGGGGTAGGCAGAAGAATGTTGAACACCTGCCAAGCACCCCCACAGCATTGCACCCTAGGCAGGTGCCTCTTCTGCCTACCCCTAGTCGCAGCCCTGCTGATCACTAAGATGGAAAGAGACTACAGAGTGGTGTGGGGGGGGGGGGAGTGCCTCACAATCTCAGTACACGCCTCCAAGTGATGAATCAAAGGAACAGTAACATCAAAAAATGAAAGTGTTTTAAAGTAATGAAAATATAATGCAGTGTTGCCCTGCACTGGTAAAACTGCTGTGTTTGCTTCAGAAACACTACCGTATATACTCGAATATAAGCCGACCCGAGTACCTGATTTTACGTACAAAAACTGGGAAAACTTATTGACTCGAATATAAGCCTAGGTTGAGAAATGAAGCAGCTACTGGTAAGTTTCAATCACTGGCACAGGGAGTATCAAGCTACACACCAATGCACAAACCCCCAGCTACAGACATGTACAACTGACGTTCTAGAACTACAACTCCCTGTCCTTAGGATAGGATCAGAGCGCAGGTCAAGGAAGTAGTTGCAGTTTACTCGTAACAAGTTCAGACATCTGAGATCACAGCATCCCGACTATCTCCTGCTAATGGCGCTTTCCCAGATGCCTTTTTAGAGGCACAGAGGGATAAAAGGGAAGGGGGTGAAACCTTCAGCGCCAGCCACAGGGGAGGAGGAGCAGTGGGAGGCTGAATGGCAGAGGAGGTGGGGGGTACAACAGGACATATGTCCTCCCCTCCCTCCCCTTAGGGGGTTGTCTCCGCTCCAGCCCAAGCTCATTACTTACTGCTCCGCCACTAGCACATACCCAGCTCACCACGGCTGATGAGCAGCAGCAGGCAATGCAGGGAGAGAGCTGGTGGCCGAGCGACTATCCACAATGGGCGGGTTCAGCAACAAACAAGTGGGTGGCCGTTAGTCCGGAGCTGACACAGGAAGTAGGGGCTCCGAATGTGCTTACCGTATTTTGCGTGTTCAGCGTGTGTTGTGCCACTGCTCTCTGAGAATCTGATTGGACAGCCTGCAGAACGCAGAAGAGAGCACTAGAAGGTGCAGGTCAGCGCAGCCATCCGCTCCAATCAGCTAGGTACTGTATATCCGCTTTGTTCAGTTAGGTAGAAAGGATACTTTTTGTGCAAGCAGCCCTGACTCAAGTATAAACTGAGGTAGCCTTTTTCACAGGGGCGTAATTACCGGGGGAGCAGGGGGTGCAAATGGGCTAGGGCCCGCACCCCCCCGCAGGGCCCCCCGGAAGATCGTGCGCACTGCAGCCGTCTGGAGTCGGCTGCAGCGGCAGAGAAAAATCGCGCAGACGAGGGTGGGGGCGGGCCCGTCTGCACGGCCCGCACCAGGGCCTGCCCCCACCAAGTTACGTTACTGCTTTTTCAGCATATTTTGGGCGCTGAAAAACTCAGTTTATACTCGAGTATATACAGTACTATAGTACGGTACTATAGTTTATATAAAGTAGCCATGGGGGCAGCCATTCAAAGGAGAAAAGGCTCACGTTACACAGCAGATAGCAGATAAGCTCTGTAGAACATAATGATGTTATCTGTTATCCACTATTTAACCTGTGCCATACAGTATTTTTTCAATTTTAGCCATTGCAATACAGCAGTTTGTTTATATGAACTATAGTAGTGTTTCTGAAGCAATCAGATCAGTTTTACCAGTGCAGGGCAACACTACATGATATTTTTATTACTTTAGAACACTTTCCTTTTTTGGTGTTACTGTTTCTTAAATTACTTTAAAAACCACCAAAGCATACTCAAAGCTACATAAAAGATATGTTGGCATACCACCAGCGATTTCAGTTATTTCCCAAGAGGCATTTTGGGAGATTTGTCATCCACAGTTGCTCATAACATTGGAGGCAACAAATCTCTCCATTGGCTGCTGCCGTAAGACAAGAGGTGGCAGTAGACGTGGATGGGCTAAATCGGGCTGAAGGGACAATGACAGATTACCCATTGGGGTCTACAGCCATCAAAAGAAGCCCTCATTAACGTACCAATGCTCTCCTCATGCAATGGTTTGGTTTTTTTAAACCTGTCCAATTAATATCTGCCATATACCCAGATATCAGTTGAGTAGGCCTGTTGGTGGGCCCAATACACAAGTAGATAAGCTGCCTGAAGGGGCAAAATTGGCAGTTTAAATCTATGTAAGACCACATTAAAGGACCTGTAACACCTTTTAGAGAACCCAGTCAAAGTACTTACATTACTAGTATACAATATGCAGCTGCATCATGCTTTCTAGTAAGGAAAGCCAAAAAAATAGAAACCGGGGAGTCCAAGGGACCCACCCATTTTGCAGCAGTAAAAAAAGCTTATTTTCCCATGCATGCACGCCACTGTGAGCCTTTTCCTGTTCTTCAAGTTGCAACTTGCTGGTTCATGACGTCCCTTCCTGGAAGTGACGTCACCTAACAACCACTAGTTGCCTGTAAGTGTCTTCTGCGCTGTCAGTATGGTCCTATCTATTCCAAACCCTCACCCAGCCTTTCAGTTCCCATTCATGCAGCCTTTCTTTCCCATGGTGATCCTTTCATGCAGTTCAGTGTGTGCCTCCCCCCCCTCAGCCCTTCCGTGTGTCTGCCTCTCTCCCCCAGCCCTTCCATTTGTGCCTCTCCCCCCCACAGCCCTTCTGTGTATCTGCCTCTCCCCCAGCCCTTCACCGATCTCTGCAGCAGCCCATCCCTGTCTGCCTCTCCCCCCCAGCCCTTCCAAGTGTCTGCCTCTCCCCCCAGCCTTTTGGTGTGTGCCTCAACGCCCAGCACAGAAGAGGAGAATGTCACCATTTGAATCCTCCGCTGGCTGCTCAAGCCACTTCCGGGTTCAGTCTCGTACGTGAAGTCACATGAGTAGGCGAGCTGTCGGGGGCGTGCACATAGGTACAGAGCTCCAACTGCTGGTCGTCCTATCGCCTTTTTTCAAAATGTATTGTAGAACATGGAGGCAATTTTAATTTGTGACTTTTTAGCTAATAGCAAGGTAAATATAAGATGCAGTAGGACATAAGTATAATTAATCATTTTAATAAAAAAAAAATTATGTTACTGGTCCTTTAATTTTGATAATTATATGTGACATCGTAAGTGGAAAAGAAAATGATTCTCCTTCTTTATAAAAAAAAAAAAAAAAAAAAAAATCAATAGACAGCATAGGTTTTATTTATTTTGATGGGGAAACGTTTTTTTCAAAATGCATAAGTTAATAGTGCTGCTCCAGCAGAATTCTGCACTGAAATCCCTTTTTTCAAAAGGGCAAGCTGATTTTTTTTATATTTAGTTTTGAAATCTGACATGGGCTAGACATATTGCCAGATTCCCAGGTGCCCCAGTCATGTGACTTGTGCTCTGATAACTGATAACTCCCTAGTAGATCTAAGAACAGCACTCAATTGTAAAATCCAGGTCCCACTGAGACACATTCAGTTATATTGAGTAGGAGACCAGGCAAAATAACCTGAGATGCACCTACACACCAATATTACAACTAAAAAAAATGTTATATTGTAGAGTGGATTTTTTGCAATGTGAACAGTGTAATTTAGAAATAAAAACTACATCATAAAAATCATGACAGAATCCCTTTAAGCTATAGACTGCAGAAACATGTAGTCATTCTCTACTCTTGTTAGTAATTTGTATCCCAAACTTTGCCAGTTGTTATTTAAATATTGTCTGTGTAATGTTACATATTTAATTCTTCATGTCACATTTCCTTATTTCCCTCCCCAGACCCAGTCTCTGTGACCAACATAACGACCAACCGCAGTGGAGAAAATGTGAGTCTGAGTGTTTCCTACAGTGGGGAAGAGACCACAGTTCTGTGGACATGGAACGGAGGAGCCCTGCCTGAGAGACACCAGCTGAGTGACAGTAACAAGACTCTCACTGTACCCAGTACTGACACTGGCACATTCACTGTCCTTGTCTCCAACCCAGTCAGTCACACCAGCACTCACTATAACCTCACACTCCCAGGTAAGTGACAGTAACAAGACTCTCACTGTACCCAGTACTGACACTGGCACATTCACTGTCCTTGTCTCCAACCCAGTCAGTCACACCAGCACTCACTATAACCTCACACTCCCAGGTAAGTGACAGTAACAAGACTCTCACTGTACCCAGTACTGACACTGGCACATTCACTGTCCTTGTCTCCAACCCAGTCAGTCACACCAGCACTCACTATAACCTCACACTCCCAGGTAAGTGACAGTAACAAGACTCTCACTGTACCCAGTACTGACACTGGCACATTCACTGTCCTTGTCTCCAACCCAGTCAGTCACACCAGCACTCACTATAACCTCACACTCCCAGGTAAGTGACAGTAACAATGATTCCTATTTCTTAGTCAGGAAACTAAAATACTAGCGCACTTTGTCCCTTTAGGGCAGCACTTCTATGTCAGAGTTCAGTAATGAGTTTGAACCACAGCTGAATACAGAAATGTCTTTTTCTACTGCTCAGATCAAATAAGAGTTTACATATAAATGGCCATTTTAACATACGGTAAAACTTCAATATTTCAATCTCCTGAGTTTCCATCATTTTACACCATTTTTGTGTATTTTATGCATCAATACACGTTGTATGAAGGAGGCCACAAAGCATCCGCAGTAGTGTGCTGCAAAACTTTTATTCCAAAATACACAATGATGAATCTTTTGGTCTTTACGGTGTGACCCTATTAAGAAGGTGAGCCCACTTACTAAAAGTTAAGGGTTTTATATATTATGAATATAAAATTTCTCTTTTTATACATAACCACATTCTCTTGCTATTTGAGTTGGCTCCTTAATGTTTCATGTCTGAGCGGAGGGTGTGGAAAGGGCTATTGCTTTAAAGGTATCCAGTTTATTCATTGCACTTTGTGGCTTTAAAAAAAAAGCTTTGGCCACTTGTCTGTTTTTTTTTTTTGTACAGGTATAGGATCCCTTATCCGGAAATCCGATATCCAGAAAGCTCCGAAATACGCAATGGCTGTCTCCCATAGACTCCATTTTATCCAAATAATTCAAATTTTTAAAAATGATTTTCTTTTTCTCTGTAATAATAAAACAGTAGCTTGTCTTGATCCCAACTAAGATATAATTAATCCTTATTGGAAGCAAAACCAGCCTATTGGGTTTATTTAATGTTTACATGATTTTCTAGTAGACACAAGGTATGAAGACCCAAATTACGGAAAGATCCATTATCCGGAAAACCCCAGGTCCCGAGCATTCTGGATAACAGGTCCCATACCCGTACTGACTTTTTGCTATTAAACGTATTAGTTTTCTTTCACAGTAACGGCAATTTCTTGTAGATGTGACTTCATTGGAGGGTCGGCCTTCTCACAGGTCTTCTGCTCTGCACAGGGACAGCAAACAGGCCTGGAGGTCTCCTTTCACTTCACTCTGAAATTGAGAAACAGAATAAATTATATTATGCTGTATATAATTATACAGTCATAGTTGCAAGAAAATCTATGCCAAGGTAGCTGTTCATCACTAATCTCACCCTAAGAGGCCTATTTATTAAATGGCAGATTTATCAAAATTCAAGGTGAATTTTCGAATGAAAAAAAATTCGAATTTCGAGCTATTTTTTGTGTACTTCTACTAGGAAATAGTCCAAATTCAATTTGAAAAAAAAGTGAAAATTCGGATATTGAAATTTATCATGCACTGTCTCTTTAAAAAATTAGACTTTGACCATTCATTATCTAAAACCTGCCGAATTGATGTTTTAGCCTATGTAGGACCTCCTAGAACCTATTTGGAGTCAATTGGTGGACTTTGAAAAATCAAAGATTTTTTTTGGGAAAAACTTCTATTCGAATTCGATCGAATTCCTTCGATTCGTACCTATTCGATAGAAAACTGAGCTTTTCGACCAAAAAAAACTTCCACTTATTTTCGGTTGGTCTTTTTGAATTAGAATTTTGAAGTTTTTTCAATTCGAAATTCGACCCTTCATAATCCTGCCCCTAAGGGGCAGATTTATCAAAGGTCGAGGTGAATTTTCGAATGAAAAAAATTCAAATTTTGAGCTATTTTTTGTGTACTTCGACTAGGGATTAGCCCAAATTCAATTCGAATTTGAAAAAAATGAGATTATCGAAATTTATTATGTACTGTCTCTTCAACAGTACCCCCATTCACCATCTAAAACCGAATTGCTGTTTTAGCCTATGGGGGACCTCCTAGAAAATATTTGGTGTCAATTGGTGGACTTTAAAAAATCAAAGGTTTTTTTTGGAAAAACTTTGAATCAAATTCAATCGAATGCACTATTCCTTCGATTCGTAATTGCTGCTATTGACAAGCTAAAACTTTAGGCTGATGCAATAAGTTCAATATATAAAATATGGTATTTGTAGCCATATTCATTTCTTGGGTTTAGTTCTCCTTTAAGTAAGACTGAAGATACAAGCTTGGTCAGTCATAAATTCAAGAAAATAGGAGTAAAAAGAAAACATTAATAATTAATTCACTATTCGCTGTCACTGATTCCTTAACCCTGGCTCTTTTGATGCCAGTACCATCTGCCTAGTGATTTTATTGCTGAATACCTGGAGGGACGAGTAGAGGGATTTCCCATATTTCCTTCTGTATGCAACCCGGATGCTGAGCAGGTCAGTTTCGCTTCGAGAGATAAGAACACGGCTGATCGTATTTTCATCTGTCCCAAGCCCCTGTCATAGACAATTCCACGCATATCAATATTCATCCATATATAAATTTTTATATTAAAAGCAAATCCCGTGGAAACCCTCCCTGAAGACTAGAGGATAAAGGCCGTTCTAGCAGCAAAAAAAAATAAATTAAATGAATGGAAAATTCCATAAAGTGCTTAGAAGAGGACATTATAGTATTGGGGGATAATCAGCCCATACACCTTAATTGTAACTTTAATATGTTATAGAATGGTCAATTCTAAGCAAATTTTCAATTGGTCTTCATTATTTTTTAATAGTTTACAACTCAAAACCCACAAATTAAAAAAAATGAAAACCAATTGCTGATTGTCTCAGAATATCGTTCTCTCCGTCATATTAAAAGTTAACTCAGAGGTGACAAACCCCTTTAATGATCAAACAACTTTAATGTTCCTTTAGAATTTAGAAGGGAGATGATACTGTACCTTCATTGCATTATGCAGTTTGTCCGCAAAATAGAGAGCCGTGTTCTTTATTACAGCCACTATAAAAAAAATAAAAAAAATTCAAAATCATAAGGGAATCCAATCCATGATTGCTAGGGTAATTTGGACCCTAGCAACCAGATTGCTGAACGTTCAAACTGCCGAATAAAAAGCCAAGTAATGCAAAAACCATAAATAATAAAAAATGAAAACCAAAGGCAAATTGTGTCAGAATATCACTCATACTGAAAGTTAACTCAAAGGCGAACAACCCCTTTAAGATGATAATCATAGGAATTCTCAGACTGATCACAAACAATTCCTTGTTATCAGCTTAGAAAAACAGAACTGAGAACTTGCTGTGATTATCATCTTATTTAGCTGATAAATGTATCAGCCTTTACATGACTTTTAAGATAGGGCCACGCTAGGGCCTGTGGAGCATTGGGGAAGTGGGTTCTTGGCTTGTGTTTCAATGCAGGCCAAGATCCATATGGTGTGGCCCAACCTTATGATGTTTCATAGCAAGTTTTACCTATAACATATCATAGGAAAATGATTATGCCTTTTCGGGAAAAGCCTGATGGTCCCCTGCACATTCAAGTGCTGCTAAGAGTGCAAAGCTATTGGCGGAACTACAGAGGAAGCAGACCCTGTGGCTGCAGGGGGGTCCAGGAGGTATAGGGGCCCCATGAGGTCCTAATTAATATACAATTTCAATAAATATTGGCAAACAGGTCAACCTCCAGAAATTTAGGGGGCACCAAAAATAATTTGCTGTGGGGCCACTAGTTATGCCGCTGCTTTGGAACGAGTGACATATTGAGAGATTTGAGGTGCCTACAAATTAAATACATATACTTAGATTCTGTACCATATTAGCCAGGAAGATGTTTGGGAGTAAAGTGTAGCAAACAAATGCAAACAACCAATGATTCATGGCTAGAAACTATGGAATGCAGAGACCTGAGCTTTCCCCATGAATACAGCATTGCCTGGGTTCAGCAGTAGTGATGTGCGGGTCTGTAAAACCCGACCAGCACCTGACCCAGCCTCCCTCCACCCACGCCTGACCGAGCCCGTCTTCTGGGTTCCTTTTATAGACCTTCGCCGACCCGCCCCGCCAATGACGTCACAAAAGGGGTGGGGTGAGCAGGCGTGCAGCTGTAAAACCAGAACCTGGAAGCCGGCAGTTTAGGTGGTGGGCAAGGAGAGCAGGAGGAAGAGCTCATCCGCCACCCACAAATTGGGGTGCGAGGTCAGCCCGAACTTGACCCGCGGGTAAATCCATGGGTCCTGCAAGTATCGGGCCGGCCCGCACATCACTATTCAGCAGAGCTGTATTAATTAGGGGCAGGCTGAGAGAAAAAGGCAAAAGAATGGACGCCATTCCGTTCAAGGAGATAGCAGGTTTATTGCAAACTCCTACAAGGATCTCACACCCTATGCGGGATTCAATCCCTTAATCATAGGACCGAGAGAGCCAAGTAGATGCCAACTTCTGCCTTCTACCCTTCTTTTAAAGGAAAACTATACCCCACAAACAATGTAGGTCTCTATAAAAATATATTGCATAATACAGCTCATGTGTGTAACCCTGCTTCATTTTCATAATAATATACTTTTTAGTAGTATGTGCCGTTGGGTAATCATAAATAGAAAATTGCCATTTTAAAAAATAAGGGCCGCCCCCCCCGGGATCTTATGATTCACGGTGCACACAAACAAACCATACATGTTAGGTCACATGAGCCAATTAACAGACAGAGTTGTGTCTTTTGCTTCCACACTTCTTCTTGTTACAGTTAGAGCTGCAGTATTTCTGGTCAGCTGATCTTTGAGGCAGCACAGAGACCATCACAAAATGGTGGTTCAAGGCAAGAGATGTAAAAGGGCAAGATTTACTTAAATATATATTCTAGTTGGATAAGATTCTTTAATATGCCACTTAATTTGATATAAACTGTTGCTCAAGTATTCATTTTGGGGGTATAGTTTCCCTTTAACTTGTGCGTCATTCAGACATACAAGTAAGGGAGCGCTGGTAGTTGCAGGGTGCAAAAAAGTCATATATTTACCACCTGCCAGAGGTGCGGAGCTCGGGTATACCTTGGACTTACATACAAGATGGTTATGGGTGCAATTTTGCATCCAGGGTGTTAATAATTGGAGCCCCCCGCATGGTTTAATGTAAGTGGAATTAAAACTCTCACCTAAAGTTAATGCAGCTTTCTGAAAGTCCCCCTTGAAATATTTCTTGATGCTGTCTTCTATGCCCATGGAGTTGTCATTGCTGTACTGGTCAAAAACTAGGGGGAAAGTCTAAATCATTAGCACATAGATCCAGTACAAGGAATCTCAGGTCAGTGAAAGAGAAACATATTCAGTACTAAGAAAGAAATAACAGTACTAGGAAATGATTGCACTAAATTGTCTTTTTTATGAAGGAAAATGGTTGTTAGTTAATCAGCCCCTAGGCATAACTAAGGACACCTCTATCATGCAAAGCCAAGAGCTTGACCTTAATCATGGAATGGAATTGTTCTGCTCCCCAGATCTCTCAAAAACTTCTAGATAACAACAGTATATTATTATAATAGGCCTCAAAATATATAGAGATCATGATGATTCTGGTTCACATGTCTCAAAATACTGTACCAGCTCCAGGCACACAGGTCACAAAGACCATATAGAGAATAACTACGTGCCTGGTGCTGACCTAAATAAAATTCATATTTTTCTTACATTTTCTTAATTTTTAAAAAAATCCTGGATAGTGCTGTGCTGGTATAAGGTTTTTTTCTTTGTTTATCACATGGAGAAGTGAAAAGGTGTGGCATCATGTTTTGTCCATAGGTGAAGAATAATGAGGAATTAGGGAGGCTTAACCTTCCCAAAAAAAGAGTTCACCTGCTGTATATTCATATAATAATTATACGTTATCCTATGGAAAGCTCCCGAAACACTAATTTCCCCCTGCGCCCCTGGTTGTGTCTCTCTATAACCTGTTGGTTGATGATACCC
Source organism: Xenopus laevis (assembly GCF_017654675.1). Lineage (NCBI taxonomy): Eukaryota > Metazoa > Chordata > Amphibia > Anura > Pipidae > Xenopus > Xenopus laevis. The sequence goes on along the minus strand of NC_054385.1, from coordinate 117,817,033 downwards.
AAAGTCAGCGTTATTAATATTTTCATTAATAATAAAAATATAGAAAAAAATGGAAACCGTCACAAGCACCACCGTAATTGTGGGCCATCTCTATTGTTTGCACTGTGTTTGTGTTGATGGTATGGCCAGGGTCTGTGTTATCAATTTTCTTTACTTGTATTTAGCAATAGGCTGGCACACATTGAACTGAACTCCAGTACTTGATGCAGTTAAAAAGTCATTTATTTAACAAATAAAATGTCAAAAAGTGCCTTGTGGGCATTTAGTCATAAGGTAAACTTATAGGGTTGAAGTGAATTCAAGGGAATTTTCGAAGTAAAAAAATTTGAAATTCGAAGTAATTTTTTTGATACTTCGACCATCGAATAGGATACTACTTCGAACGATTTAATCGAACGATATTTATTCGACCACAGGATTGCCAAATTAGATGAAAAAACTTATTGAATTCGAAGTTTTTTAATTCGATGGTCGAATATCGAAGTTTTTTGTACTTCGGAATTCGACCCTTGATAAATCTGCCCCTATATAGTATTAGTGTTAGTGATCAATCAGTTCATTGGAAACAGCTAATGGGTAGAAAACAGGAAAAAAGCACAGCCTCATCGTTAATGAAATAAAAGAAAATACATTGTTACCTCTTCTGAGATGCCCCAAGCTGCGTTCTGATAGAATTCTTATCCATATGTCAGAGTTGGGGGAATTCTTTGGTCCTAACGCAGTGAGAACCTAGGGGTAACAGAGAATTGCAAGTGCACTCTATTAGGAAAAAATTATATTTCCACTTAAAGGATAAGTAAACTTTAAAAATAAGTGAATGTAGAATTGATGAGGGTGCTATTCTAATTACTTTTGCCATGTACATTCATTATTTATTATTATTTTATTTTAAAATATTAAAGGTTAAATGTTAACATTAGCTTGGCTACAGTCAGCCATGTCAGAAATGCGTCTTGCACTTCCGTATAGTTTTTCTCATTGACCTTCCGCCTGCCTCCTGTTCTGTATTGATAACACCGAAGCAACTGCCACCATCTGATTCACAAGTGTATTTTATGTGTCAGTTCTAATGCATCAGCCATTATTGCATCAGACTGTAATGATGCTGGAATGAAGGGGGGGGAACGCTGCATTGTGGGTAAAAAAAACCATGGCGATTGCACCAACATTGCACTGTGAACGCTCTGTTGCAGTTAGTAAATAACCCATAGTTATGCTAAAGAGGTGGTTCACCTTTAGGTCACCTTTTAATATGTAATACAATGGCGAATTCTAAACAACTTTTCAATTGGTCTTCATTATTTATTTTGTATAGTTTTTTAAAATTATTTCCCTTCTTGCCAACTTTCAAATGGAGGGGGTCACTGACCCATCTGAAAAAAAAATGCTCTGTAAAGCTACAAATATTATTGTTATTGCGACTTTTTATTCAGGCCTTCTCCCATTCATAATCCAGTCTCTTATTCCTATTGGTGCATGGTTGCTAGGGTAATCTGTCTGAAATTGAATAAAAAATGAAATAAATAATAATAAAAAATGAAAACCAATGGCAAATTGTCTCAGATTGTCACTCTCTTCATCATAGTAAAAGTTATCTCAAAGGTGAACAACCCCTTTAAAGGAGTTAGGGTTATTTGATTCTTTAAGCATGGGAGGTATTTTTAAAAAATCTACTTTTACGTGAAGCAAAAATGGATAAAAAGTACCAGTTTGGGCCCTATTTCTAAAACATACATTTTTGATTGAATTTCACTGTGAAAAGGTCTTTTTAGATAATTTTTTCAACAATTTTATGCATAAAAACTGGATAAAAAATGTATTTATTATTTTCAGCTCATGAAAAAAAAAACTAACTGAAATGATATAAAGTACAGTTATGGGAAATCCATCCAGAAAGCTCTAAACTATTGGAAGCCCATCTCCCATAGACTCCATTTTACTAAAATTGAAAAATTTTAAAAACAATTTCCTTTTTCGCTGTAATAATAAAACAGAACCTTGTACTTGATCCAAACTAAGATATAATGAGTCCTGATTGGTGGTAAAACCATCCTGTTGGGGTTATTTAAAGGAGTGGTTCACTTTTATGTTAACTTTTAGTATTTTAAGCAGTTTTTCAATTAGTCTTCATTTTTTCTTTTTTATAGTTTCTCAGTTATTTGCCTTCTTCTTCTTCTGACTCTTTCCAACTTTCAAATGTCTACAAAATGTGTTACAAATGTATTGTTATTGCTACTTTTTATTAGTTATCTTTCTATTCAGTCCCTGTCCTATTCATATTCCAGTCTCTTATTCAAACCAATGCATGGTTGTTATAATAATCAGGACCCTAGCAACCAGATTGCTGAAACTGCAAACTGGAGAGCTGCTGAATCAAAAACTAAATAACTAAAAAAAACACAAATAATAAAAAATGAAAACCAATTGCAAAGTGTTTTAGAATATCACTCTCTACAACATAATTTAAAGGAGAACGAAAGCTTAACTAAAGAAGTAGCTAGAATATTGTACATTATGTTTTTGGCTTCTGTACCAGCCAGAGTTGGACTGGGACACCAGGGGCCCACCCAAAAACCTTTTAACAGGGGCCCACCAATTCATTTTACACAAGGGGCCCACTTTAAGTACTTTTATTCTTCCTCTCCTCACTTAACCTCTATTCTCCTAGTCTGTTCTTTACACACTATAATCTATTATAGTCCATCTATTTAGCCTCTTTGTTCTCATATAAATAGGGAATGGCCATGAAATAGGCCAAATGTTAAGCAGCATGAGGGCCCACTGACACCTGGGCCCACCGGGAGTTTTCCTGATATCCCTGTGGGTCAGTCCGACACTGATACCAGCCCAAGGCAACCACAGCCCTTTAGCAGTAAAGATCTGTGTCTCCAAAGATGCCCCAGTAGCTCCCCATCTTCTTTTCTGCTGATTCACTGCACATGCCAACCTCATTTTCTGCTTGATAATTAGTGACGACCCCTAAGCTTAGCTTCTCAACAGCTGCTCAGAGCCCACTGAGCATGTGAGTGTCACAGACACTTTCCAAGATGGTGATCCCCTGTGACAAGTTTGAAGTCCTGGATCATTGCTGCTATTGACAAGCTGAAACTGGTGAAGCTGGTGGAATAAGTTCAGTATATAAAATATTGCATTTTAAGCCACATTCATTTTTAGGGGTTAGTTCCCCTTTAAAGTTTAATTTTTTTTTTATAGTAGACAAAGTATGGAGATGCAAATTATGGAAAGACCCCCTTATCCAGAAAACTATTATGATCTTTTCGATTTCACCATTTATAACCATTTATAACTAGACACCTTTATATGGCTTGGAATAACTTTGGTCACAACAAGACCCCACAGAGGGAGGGCCAGGTAGGTGCACGCTGAGCTCCTCCTAGATGGGAGGGGGCAATGTGCAATTGTTACTCCACTGCATTCGTAAATGATCCTTTGTTTGCTCTGCACTTTAATACCAAGAGAAACGAGTGGTAAGACAACATTGTTTGGTTTTATATAAGCCATAATTATTCATTAAACTGATTATTAGTGTCTTATTAGCTGATACCAACCTTACTGTCCTGTTGGATTAGGGCATAGTCAATAATTCCAGCATCCTTTTCTCTCTTGCCCTAGAAACAAACAGAGACGTCAAGCTCCAAATCTGGTGAGTTCTGGCTACACACACAACATACACTCTTATGCCCCAACCACACCCCGTAATACCCCAATCATGCACCATGCTCCTCTCCTGGGGTAGAAAGATGTTTCTGAGAGGTAGGGATAGGTATCATAAACGATATAAAATGTAATTGAATATCATTAAATGGTTCACATTTCAGTTAATCTTTAGTATGTAATAGAATGGCCAATTCTAAGCAACTTTACAATTGGTCTTCATTTTTTTTAAATAGTTTTTTAATTATTTGCCTTTTTCTTCTGACTCTTTCCAGCTTTCAAATGGGGTCACTGACCCAATCTAAAATAGAAAAGCTCTGTGCAGCGAAAAATGTATTGTTACTGCTACTTTTTAGTACTAATCTTTCTATTCAAGCCTCTCCTGTTCATATTCCAGTCTCTTATTCAAAGCAAAGCATGGCTGCGAGAGTAATTTTAACTAGGGATGCACTGAATCCTTCTTGAAAGATTCGGTCGTATACTGAACCCCCAAATCCTAATTTGCAAATGGAAAGGGGAAAACATTGTTTTACTTCCTTGTTTTGTGACAAAAAGTCCAAAAAAAAATTTCCATCCCTGCCCCTAATTTCCATATGCAAATTAGGATTTCAATTCGGCTGGGCAGAAGGATTCGGCTGAATCCTGAACCAAAACCTGGATTCGGTGCATTTCCAATTTTAACCCCAGCAACCAGGTTGCTAAAGTTTCAAACTGGAGAACTGCTGAATAAAAAGCAAAATAACTCAAAGACCACAATTAAAAAAAATGAGACCCAATAGAAAATTGTCTTAGAATAACACTCTCTACATCATACTAAAAGTGAATTTAAAGGTGAACAACACCTTTAATTTAATGTAAGATTCAAGTAAGAGATAGCTGTCACAGGAGAGGTCTCAGATGTGTAATTACCTTGGCTAAAGCCAGGAGGAGGCCTGTGTATGGCTCACTTGTGTCAGAGATTATGTTTTTCTCGAAATCGGTTTTATACTCTGGGATTGAAAGAGAAAAAATTGTCAATGTATGTCGGCTGAAATGGTAAGTGTTTCAAAAAGGACATATGTTGTTTGAATAGAGTTCCCTAGAGTAGAGTCCTGCAGTGGGTTGAATACCCTCGGGTTACCTGCAAAGACCTGCGGGTTGCAGGTAGAAGTTTCGGGAGGGGGTATAGATGCGGGTCGGCGGTTCTCAGGGTTTGTGGGTCCTGGGTTTTCTCAAAAGCGAATTTTACTCCTTTTATGTTCTGATCACGCCTACTTCTAATGATGTCACTTCCGGTTTACAATGACAGCACATTCTGTTTCTTTATGGTCATCGGGTTGCGGATAAGGTACTTGCGGGTCAGGTAGCGGTTCCAATCGGGTAAGTATGAGGGTTGCGGGTCTGGGTGCGGTTTGCGGATCAGGTTTAAAAAATTGGTTCTGCACAGGACTCTACCCTAGAGTGATTTTAATGCACCTAAAAATGTTGCAGTAACAACAAATATTAAAGCACAAGGAAAGTCTAAAATAGAATAAGGCTAGAAATGCTTAATTTTGTATACTAAAAATAAGCATGAACTAACTGCACCACAAGCCTAATCAAACAAATAATTTATGCTTTCAAAGTTGGCCACAGGGGGCTGTCATCTTGTAACTTTGTTAAACATCTTTGCCTGACCCTGACCCTGCACATGCTCAGCGTGGTCTGGGCTGCTTAGGGATCGTCATAAACAAAGCTGCTTGAATTCTGCATGGCTGGGAAGTAAGGCGAGGGCTCCCCCTGCTGTTCATAAATTTGATTGTTTCCCTGCTCAGTAGTTAGGGACCGTCTGACAATTCCTATTCACAGCAGTAAATGAAGGGAGAATTTCACTGCATAAGTTAGGTTTCTTATAAAAACAGTACACATTTTTTAATTAAAGTATATTGGAGATAGGTTTCTTTTTCATTAAAGAAAGTAAAAATGGGATTTTATTTTTTTGCCTTTCCTTGTCCTTTAATGCTCTCTGCGTTTAACCTTTAATAAATGTAATCAGAACTTTTAATATATGCCAGGTGATTAAAAGTCAGTGGGCTGACAATGGAATAACAACAGGGCTACATACTCAAAGGTGCTTACCAACGCACTTACCAGTTTAATATGCACTGTGATCTAGAGCAACAGAGGTTTTCATCAGGAATATTGGTTTTAGGTTCATTCTATTGCAGCTGGGCTTTTTGTATTTGGACTTTGCAAGAGGTTATTATTATTAACATGTATTTATATAGCGCCAACATATTTTGAAGAGCTGAAGAAGTGTTGGGAAAGTTAAACCGTAGTGGGTTACCTACCTTGTTTGTAGATTTCCTGGATTTCTCTGAGCTGTGTGTTAGTTCTTGTGCAGAGAATTTCAGTCAGTGTAGCCTCATCTGTGCCCAATCCCTGTAAAATAATACAATTAGTTATCTGTTAATTGGCTTCTGATAGGATTGACCACATTGTACATAAATGTGAAAGGGGATTAGATTGTTAGCTCCACTGGGGCAGGGACTGGTGTAAACGAGTTATAATTTCTGTGTAATGGACTGGTAAATGAATCCCATATGGTTTAGCCAGCTATGTGGGCCTCATTATGTAGCTAAGAAGGGTCCATAGAAGGAAAAAAAGCTCCCCTTGCTGGGTAGAATATGACCTTTACAGTTCCTAGTTTAGCCACATGCTGGCATTGTGTTAAAATACATAAACTGGAGAGCCATATTCTCTGGGTCAATTTGGTAGTAGCCTTACCTGAGCAGGCAGGAAAGGTCTTATGAAACATAGATAAGTCAGACCTAGTAGGTGGCAGGATATACACATTTATAGGTCACTCCAGGAGTGACAGATAGATTAGGATTATTTAGTAAAGCAGCCCAAAACTCCACCGACATGTAATATTATGATTAGGTTCCCAGGAACAATACTGTATGCTGTGAGTATATATATAACTACCCCACTCTCCTGCATTTCTATGATGCCTCATTATACTCCTTTGTGGATCTTGTTCAATAAATCTGTTAATGGTTAAGTTAAGAACCACTGGCGCCCATCATTATTTGTATCTCAAATCGAAGAGATATAGTTGCAGTACACCCATTGAGGGCTCACACCTAAAAAGAGAAGAGAGTCTCACCCGCATTTCTCACCTTCATGGACGCCCTGAGCTCCTGAGCATCATAGGCAGCCGGAGTCTTTAACAATCCCACGATGGCCTTCTCCAGATCTCCTGACAATGATTTTTGGACTTTTGCCACCAAGTCCTATAAAAAAATCATATATGTGCAGAAACAATGTTAATTCATTTCAAGAATCTATTTCTCAGGTTTGGGGGTGTCCAAAAGGCTCCATGTTATGACTGCCACCCGCCCCCTATGAATAAAGCCAGGGGCGTAACTATAGAGGAAGCAGACCCTGCGGTTGCAGGGGGGGCCCAGGAGTGTAGGGGGCCCAGTGAGACCCTAATTAATTAGCAATTTTAATATATCTTGGTAAAATAGGCCAATTTATAAATATTTTGGGGCCCTAAATTGAATTTGCTATGGGGCCCAGTAACAACTAGTTACGCCACTTAATAAAGCACTCTAAATGCAGGCATTGACGCAAACGATCTTTAAACATTATCGCACTTCATAATGTAACAGGAAAGTTAATCAGTACGTAATAAATATGCCCAAATGGCTTCCAAACAGTGGTGTAACCATAAAGTAAGTAGAACCCTGGTTGCAGGGGCCCTTGGGAGGCCCCCTGCTTCTTCTGTAGCTTTAAGATCCCCCTCTCCGCTGCTTCTTCTTTTAATTGTCACGAGGAGGGGGCGAGCAGGTGGGGGGGTTAGCTATGAGTGTTGGGCCCCTTGGAAAAAAAATTTGGCAGTGGAACCTGGCGCATTCTCTTTACACCACTGCTTCTATAACTATTAAGAATGCTTTGCTATATTTACCCCATTACAGAGAGCACATATATAAAAATATATAGTAAATAAAGTACCCCCTATTGTAAAATATAAGGATTTTATAAGTCACCAAGTAGTTCCATGACTATATAAAAACACGTGACTGAAGGCCAAGTTACTTCTAATATCCTCATATTTACAACAGGGGGTACTTTATTATAATATAGGTATGAAACCTGTTATTCAGAAGGCTCAGGACCTGGGGTTTTCTGGATAAGGGGTATTTCCATAATTTGGATCTCCATGCCTTAAGTCTACTAAAAATCATTTAAACATTAAATAAGCCCAATAGGATTGTTTTGCTTCCAATAAGGATTAATTCATCTTAGTTGGGATAAAGTACAAGCTACAGGTATGGGATCCGTTATCCAGAAACCCGTTATCCAGACTAAGATCCAAACTAAGATATAATTAATCCTTATTGGAAGCAAAACCAGCCTATTGGGTTTATTTAATGTTTACTTGATTTTTAGTTCACTTAAGACATGGAGATCCAAATTACGAAAAGATCCCTTATCCAGAAACCCCCAAATCCCGAGCATTCTGGATAACAGATCCCATACCTGTACTGTTTTATTATTACAGGGAAAGAGGAAATCATTTTTAGAAATTTGAATTATTTGATTAAAATGTTATGTGACCATATAAAAGCACGAGGCCACAGGGCGAGCGCTTTTATACAGGTCACATACGCCGGCGTCCGTTTTGGTCACGCCGGCATCCGTTTCGGACGCAGGGCGTCAAATTCCGACGCGGGGCATCGAATTCCGACGCGTGGTGTGTCAAATTATGACGTGTGGCGTCAAATTCCGACGCGCTTCGTCAAATTCGGGGGCATGGGGGCACCTGTTATAAACGGCGTGTCCTGACGTCAGAACGCACCGTTTATAAGAATATAATTTACAGTCTGGTCCCATAGGGAAATGACCAGACTGTAAATTATATAGTGAATAAAGTACCCCCTCTTGTAAAATATTTAGTGAATAAAGTACACCCTCTTGTAAAATATAAGGATATTATAAGTTACCAAGAAGATTCATGACCATATACAGGTTGTGGAATTCCGAGGTAACTTCTAATACCCCCATATTTTGCAACTGGGGGTACTTTATTTATTATACTACACAAGTTTCAGTGAGTCATGTGATAGAAATGACATCAGAACTCACATAACTGATGACATCAGAACTCACCGATTATAAGGATATAATTTACAAGATATACATGGCTTTTGTGTATTATAAGGATATAATTGACAGGATATTCATGGCTCTTGTGTATAATATACTAAAAAGCATGAATATATATATATATATATATATATATATATATATCCCCCTCCTTCTCAGCACTCACGTTTAGAGGTTTCTTGTGGGCCTGGGTGCGTGTGGTCCAGTGTTGTATACAATCTTCCAAAGCAGAGACCGCACTCTCAGGGCCTACGAAAATATAAAGAATTTTATTACAAAAAAAGAACGTTTCGGCTGCATCCCAGCCTTTGTCAAAGTCAAAATGTATTTATGACTTTGACAAAGGCTGGGATGCAGCCGAAACTTTAGTTTTTTGTAATAAAATTCTTTATATTTTCGTAAGCCCTGAGAGTGCGGTCTCTGCTTTGGAAGATTATATATATATATATATATATATATATATATATATATATATATATATATATATATATATATATAGATAGATAGATAGATAGATAGATAGATAGATAGATATTATAAGTCACCAAGGAGATCCATGACCATATAAAAGCACAAGGCCGAAGGTCATGGAACTCTGAGGTAACTTCTAATATCCTCATATTTTCCACAAATGACATCACTGCTCACTGTTTATAACTGATGACATCACTAGTCACCGATTATAAGGATATAATTTACAAGATATTCATGGCTTTTGTGTATTATATATATATATAAAAAAGATTGTTTGTATAGCATATCAAAGGGAGTGCTGGTCTGTGAAGCATTGGTGTATACAAAATTTGCCGTGCACCCCTGCCCTTATCAAGTTCGATTTTGGAGTGCGGATACTCATTTGGAAGATATATATATATATATATATATATATATATATATATATATATATATAGTCAAATACAATATATGTATATATATATATATATATATATATATATATATATATATATATATATATATATATATATATATAAAAGGAATTGAGAGGCTGCAGCTCAGAAGCAAGTGTGCTATGCAAGCTGTAACATCCCATAAAAGAATCAGGTTTCTAGTTCGTCTGCTATTGTTCATTTGTTTGCAGAAGGTTTGTTCCCTTGGCCGGCAGATTAGTCTTACATTTCCTGCTGATAACAGGATTCCTGGCGCGTTTAAGCTATTATTTTGCAACACAAATAGGAAGGGAAATATTTTCATGGTAAATTTGATTTGTATAATAAGTCTGATGGCACAGGAGGAGGAGTGAGCACAGAATGAAAAGAACCAGTACTACGTTACCATTCAAGAAAAGAGAAGGCAGGAATGGCAGTTGTGGACACTGAGGATCTGCATAATGTGCCATAGCCCTAAGCACTTGAACCTCACTTGTGTTTCTGTCTATATGACAAAGTCACCACTATAACTTTCCACTTGCATGTCTGATGAAAATAATAGGAGTTGAAAATATTTGAATGCATTTCCTTGCTCAGTTGCCCTCTAGCTTCTAAGAAATAATGACTGTCCTCTATTCATATAGTGTCACTGACTCAGGCACTTTCAGCCTTCTTTAAACTCCATTATTCTCGCTTATAGCCCTCCTGCAGTCTAGTGGCCAGTAGGTGGCATATGACTTTGCTGGGAATGTGACCAGTCAGTGCAGTCAGGAATGTAACTACTTTATATAAGGCATTGCTACAGAAACAACCCCCCAAGCTTGCTCAAAGTTTAAAATAAATGTATTTATAAGATTTATTTGTTATCTCTAAAGTAGGCCCTAAAATACAGAGCATTGAATTCTATGCAGGACTGGGGTATCTAATAGGCCCTGGCATTTCAAGCAGTGGTGTTAGTAGAGTTGCCACCTGTCTAGTTTTCACATGGACAGCCCAGTTTTTGGAAGGGCTGTCTGGATTTCCAAATTAGGAAATCCAGATAGGACATTGAATTGATCGCTAATCGCCACGTCATCAGCCCCGCCCTGATGTCATCAGCCCCTCCCCTAACCACACCAGCCTGCCCCCTGATGTCACCAACCCGCCCACTCCATCATCCGCTCAGTCCACTCCATCATCCGCCCCATGCTGGATTCACTCAATTGAAAAGGTGGCAACCCTAGACGTTAGGGTTGCAACCTATCCAGTTTTGACCCAGACAGCCCATTTTTTAGAAGGGCTGCTAAGGGTGCCTGCTTGGTTTTCCAAAATTACGAAAATCAGAATTGTCCTAGATTGATGCGGCAATCGACCCATCACCGATTGCTTTGTCATAACCCCGCCCACACATCATCACCCCGCCTCCTCTTCATCATTGTCATGCTCCCTCCACACCAGTTCTCCATGAGGGCACATCCGCAGTCAAGCCATCTGGTGTGCCATAGATATTGTTAGATAAAGAAATGGAGGTACAGATATAGAAGATAATGTCTCATTTTAATTAGGGAATATTTCCCTTCTGAAACATATAGCTCCACGTAGGTCACATATAGTATGTTACTGCATAAACTGACCCCTACAAGCACTACTATGGGACCAAGCTTATTACCAACCCCAGATCATTATCACAAATGGCATATTCCCTAAAAAAAGTATTGAACTATACCATATATAAACCCAAGTCGAGTACAGAGCACCTTCCAGCTATAGTGTGGAACTCATCTTCATAATTCTCATCATTGGCCAGTAATATGTCATCTTTTTGTCTATGGGGAAAAAACTGGAACTGGATTAGGAGAAAACTTTTTCTCACTGAATTGAATCTGGCCCAATATCGGTTAAAAATAGGGTTGCACCGAATTCAGGATTCAGTTCGGGATTCAGTCAAGATTCAACCTTTTTCAGCAGGATTCAGCAGTGACTTTTCATCACAAAACAAGGAAGTAAAAAATAGTTTTCCACTTTTTCCTTTCCCGTCCCTAATTTGCATATGCAAATTAGCATTCGATTATGTTCGGTATTAGTCCGAATCTTTCACAAAGGATTCAGGGATTCGGCCGAATCCTAAATAGTGGATTCGGTGCATCCCTAGTTAAAAATAGTTCTCCTTGACAGTTTATCGGATAGGTTACGTAATATTACATTATATATATTTATAAGGATTTTTTTTCCAATCTGATCATTACTCTGCACATCATCATGAGGACCATTATACATTCTCATGCTGACATTAGCCTTTAGGAATGTAGCTCAGGTCATACCTGCTGAGTGGAATCCTTATACAACTTAATCACCTCCTGCCTCTGATCGTTATTCAGGCTGGTCACAATGTCACTGATGAGCTGCCGGTTACCTGTTAATAACAGAAACATAGATTGTATGTCAGATTGTACAATATAACACAAGTTGTACATGAGTTGTTTTGCCAAATATTGGTTACTTGTCGTTTGTATGTTTCAAGTCCAAGGTAGAATCCTGCAGCGAGTTGGGTAGCCATGGGTACAAGCCGGTTACCCACAAAAAAAACGGGTGCCCTGTAGGATGAGGGTAGGATTTTCAGGTACGGGTATAGATGCGGGTTGGTGGGTTGGGTTACCCTGGGGGTCTCAAATAAGTTTCTTATCTTATGTTATATTGTCTATATTTTAGTCCTTTTAAAAATATAGAAAACCTTTCTCTTTCCCCACCCACTTTTGATGATGTAACTTCCGGTTTGCAGCAACGTCACTTCCTGTTTAATGGTGGTTGGCAGGTTGCGGATTGGGTTGCAGATAAGGCAGTTGCGGGGCAGTTAGCGGATCAAAGTGGGTAAATATGCAGGTTGCGGTTCGGGTCACGGGCTGCGAGTTCGAATCCGGGTCTTATAAATTGGTTCCATGCAGGACTCTAGTCCAAGGCTGAGCAGCATCAGGAAAAAAAACCCAGAGGGCCTTGGCCCTTGTGTGCCCCGCTGACCCAGGTCCGCTCCCTGCTCTTTGGGTGATCCCAGACACCCCAGTCTGACACTGGTCTGAAGGAATGCTCAGATTTATTGTGGATCTATCTATTACTTAAAGAGTTAGTTCACCTTTAAGTTAACTTTTAGCATCTTACAGAGTAGCCCATTCTAAACAACTCTTTAATTGGTCTGCATTATTTATAGTTTTCAAATGATTCTTTATAGTTTTCAAATGATTCTTTATAGTTTTCAAATAACTCTTTCCACCTTTCTAATGGAGGGCACATCTAAAAAACAAATTCTCTGTAAGGATACAAATGTGTTGTTATTGCTACTTTTTATTACTCATCTATTTTTTCTGGCCTCCAATTCGTATTCCAGTCTCTAATTCATATCAGTGCATGGATGCTAGGGTATTTGGCCCTTAGCAACCAGAATGCTGAAATTGCAAACTGGATAATAAAAAGCTAAATAACGCAAAAAGCACAAATAATAAAAAATAAAAACCAATGGCAATCTCTACATCATACTAAAAGGTAACTCAAAGGTGAACAACCCCTTTAAGCAGAAAGCGGTTATCCTGTAACTCTCCTGTCTGCTGTGATCTTTGTAAAGTTCAGAGGAACATGTTTCACCCTGCTGTCCCATGTCACTCAATAGAGATGAGTAGATTCAGAGGAATTCTGACCTCTCAGCTCACCAGCAATTATTCTTATTAGCTATTTGAAGAGCATTATAACAGTTGCCCTAAGGGATGAAGGACAAAAATAGCCTATACAGGGTGTAATTATTTCCCATATAACTAGCTGTTAATGTCAGGTTCTTCATAAACTGCTTTGTCACAATTAGTGATGGGCGAATTTTCGCCGTTTTGCTTCGCTGAAAAATTTGCGAATTTCCCGCAAAATTCGCAAAACGACGAAAAATTCGCAAAAAATGAATCTGGCTAAAAATGTCATATTTTATATACTGACCTTATTGCACCAGCCTAAAGTTTCAGCTTGTCAATAGCAGCAATGATCCAGGACTTCAAAATTGTCACAGAGGGTCGCCATCTTGGAAAGTCTCTGCAGTGTCGGACTGGCCCGGCGAGACACCAGGAAAAAACCCGGTGGGCCCGACCCTTAATGGGCCCGACCCTTAATGGGCCCCCGCCAGGCCAGTCCCCTCTGCGTATTGGAATTGACAAAAAAAAATGTTCCTAGGCGCAGCGCCATCTGCGCATACGCGCGGCACCTATTCATTCAGGAGCGCTGAGCGGCACCTTCATGCAGGCGCGCCAATACCTGTGCGCTCTGCACGTCATAGTAGGGGGACGGGGGTCGGAGGTGGTCCTGCACATTAGTCCCGATGGGCCTCCCAGTCCGACCCACTCACATGCTCAGTGGGCTCTGAGCAGCTGTTGAGAAGCTAATCTTAGGGCTCGTCACTAATTATCCTGCAGAAAATGAGGTTGGTCTGTAATATAAGCTGATGCTACAGGGCTGATTATTAAAGGGGACCTGCCACCCCAAGAAATTATTCCAAATTATTTTCTATCATGTTAGTTGAGCAAAATAACATTTACTTACACTATATTTATTATTTAAATTTTGTTTCCTTCAGTGAAATTGTATATGAATTAGGGCCTCATGGGGCCCCAGAAAGTATAGGGGCCCCATGAGGCCCTAATTCATATACAATTTCAATAAATATTGGTAAAACAGGTCCATATCTAGACATTTGGGGGCCTGAAAAGTCATTTGCTGTAGGGCCCAGTAATTTATAGTTACACCACTGTCCAAAATCATATGTATGTGCCAGAATTGGGGACCTGATGCCCATGCAATGGTACCCTACACAATTATAGAGTGTGAGAAGGGAGGGGGAATGTAAGGAGTGCAGTGATATCGAGGAATTACTGAATGGAAAGTGAAAGAAAGTGACTGCCCCGCCTCTATGCCTGAGGCATAGAGGAGGGGCAGGTAATATATGAATGACAGCTGAAACTTTTAAATGAGTTTAAAAAAAGGTATGGATGTCTTAAAGAAAAAAAGAATTTAGGTTTCGTGTTTAAATTGCAAAGGACTTTCATTATACAGCTTTTTATGTGTGGGTGACAGGTCCACTTTAAATTCTGATGCTAGTTGCACTGGTTTCTGTGCTGCCATGTAGTAATTATCTGTATTAATGACTAATCAGCCTTATATTGTGACATTTCTATTCTATGTGTACTGTATATTGTGAGTGGGTCCCTAAGATCAGTAAGTGACAGCAGCACAGAGCATGTGCAGTGAATCAGCAGAAAAGAAGATGGGGAGCTACTGGGGCATCTTTGGAGACACAGATCTTTACTGCTAAAGGGCTGTGGTTGCCTTGGGCTGGTACAGAAGCACAAAACATAATGTACAACATTTCTAGCTATTTCTTTAGTTAAGCTTTAGTTCTCCTTTAAAAGTGAGATGTTTTTTTCCTTTTTATTTCTAGCTATATGTGCTTTGCTTTCTAATTCCTGTCCATAAGCAAAGTACCTTTAGTTTCCAAGGATTCAGCAAGTTTCTCCACAGCAAAGTCTTGGTCGAAGCTCTTCAGTGGCCTGATTGTGCCCAGCGTCCCCCAGGCTCCAATCTGTGTCAGGACAGAAGAAACAGCAGAAATAAAGTGTCTGGGGTTGAGAGTAAAAAAATCACCAGTGGAAATCTACATTCATTAAAGCTGGCGCTGTGGGGAATCCTAGATCTACTGGCACAGGTTGGGGCAGCACCCTGGTTCCTTTTGTCAATAGGTGCATGAAAGGGTACTCAGGGCAACTGTGTGAACGACTTTTGACTTGTACATTTAAATGGGTTGTTCACCTTTAAATAAACATTTAGTATGATGTAGAGAGTGATATTCTGAGACAATTTGCAATTGGTTTTCATTTTTTTATTATTTGTGGCTTTTGAGTTATTTAGTGTTTTATTCAGCAGCTCTCCAGTTTGCAGTTTCAGCAATCTGGTTGCTAGGGTCCAACTTACCCGAGCAACCATGCACTGGTTGGAATAAAAGACTGGAATATGAATAGGAGAGGCCTAACTAGAGAGATGAGTAATAAAAAGTAACAATAACAATAAATGTGTAGCCTTGCAGAGCATTTGTCTTTTATATGGGGGTCACTGACCCCAATTTGAAAGCTGGAAAGAGTCAGCAGAAAATACTAAAAAAAAATTAAAGGATAAACATTTGAAACGTTGCTTAGAATTGGCCATTCTATAACGTGCTACACCCACTGCAAATAGTATTGTCTGCATCACACAAACAGTTAATTTAAAGGTGCACTACCCATTAAATATTATAATCCATGCTGTTAGACTGAAAAATGCAAACTCCTCGTGGGTTTGCAAACTTCGTAGCCAAGGTGCAGAAGTGTTGCTTTCAGTCACACCAAACTATAAAAACAGCAGCAGCCCCAGAGCATACAGTATCACTGTGTTGTGCATACAGTCTGGGGTGGGGCAGTTACCTGGATTGTACCATTCCTGTGTTCTGAGTATTCCTGTCCTGATTAGGGAAGTAAATGTTATATGGATTATGGGGTGGGGAGGTAAAGAATATGGATCAGACTTTATACAGATAGCACTCTGGGAAATGGAACCCCAATGGGCAAGTTTCTGCAGTGTGTGATCTTCATAATTACCTTGGGGTCTACCTTGCTCATGGAGCTTACAATCTTCTCATTGGGAAAAGCAAGATGGCCAGTTTTCACCTCCCACTACACTCGTTCTAGTGCTTTAGGTGGGAGTGGGTAATAATGTGGCACAAGCACAGAGGAGCAAAGCTGATCTCTTCTGTGCAGAACATAGTGTTATATGTATCATGTTTTGGACTGGGCAGGTGGGACACCAAGAAAAATTCTGGTGGGACCCGGCCCTTGTGTAGATGCTGTCCGCTCCTCTCCTGCGACTATAGGAGCTCCCCTTGGCCTCCCCTGATTGCAGGCAGAAAAGAAAAATTGCAAGGTACATGCAGGGGGACACAGGGAGTTGCGTTGGTGTGTGAAGGACGTCAACGAATGGGGCGGGCGGCCTGGCAGGTGTGCGTGGGCCCTGAAATGGCAGCCCCAATGGTCCCCCTAGTTCGAGGCTGATAAGACCCCAAATACCAGTCCTGCCCTGATTGTGCCAGTGGCACCTGGAGCCCACTATGCAGTCTGCAAAATATATGGAGAAATCTCTACCACTTCAAGTACACAGAGGTGCAAAGTCTATGTACTAAATATAATATTAATTTAATACAGCGTGCAAATGTGTGTCTGCTTTGTATGTTGCATACTGTGTAACACCTTCATTTGCCTGTATGATAATCAGTATCTGTGCTTGCTAATATTCAGTGTAGTAGATAGGAAGAGTAGCTGCTCTTTGGGTATTATAGCTTAGCATGGAGCAAGAAGCATCGTTTACTTCTATGGAATAAAGGAGTGTAATGCTGTACATTGCACAGCCGGCTCCATCTATAGGTATGTGCCTTTTCCTCTTCATATTTGCATAAGAAACTCTATATGAGATGGCTTTGTGCAAGACATAATAGAGCTTTCAGTGCATATCCATTGCCTACACTATGTATGAAGTGAAAACATAGATCTCTTGTTAGTGCTAAACACAGGGGCATGTGCCAAATCACTCACCTTATCTGCCAAGTGCAGGGAGCTTAGAATCTCATGGGTTAAAGCCATTTCTGCGTCTCTGATGCCAACCTGTAATACAAAAGGAGTGTGAGTGCTCAAGTGTTAGTGCCCCTGACCACCAACTGTCAGAAAGGTTCTAGTTATCTGTGCTATCGACGGAAAGTAACTGGTTTAGGCTGTTTTTAAGTAAGCAGGGAGCCGGTCCTGCTGGAGGGTGGGGGAGCCGACGACACTTGGGTTTCTATGGAAGAAAGTCAAGGAATGTGGTTGTATCTGTAACAAGCCCAGTGTAGGGCGACTCCCTCCGCTCAGTTACTCTTTAATCTCAGGTGAAGTCATGAGCTGGGGGTATCGGAATGTGGACAATTTACTGTAACATAACAAAGAATTCACTGCAAATTTGTCTCTCATTCATAACATTATTATTATTTGCAGTTAGTTCAGGGATAGGTAACCTCGCCCATCTGCTGTGGAACTACAACTCCCAGCATCCTTCTACAGAAAGGACAGGCAGGTGGCTGACAGAACTGTTAACTAACATATGATACTATGACAAATGGAGAGTGGGGCGCATATAAAGGTCATCTTGATAAAGTTCTGAATCTGTGACCAAAACATTGATTTTGCACAATAAAAAGGATTTATTTCACTTTTTAAGCAAGTCCTGTGAGTGCTGTGGATGTGCATGCTGAACTACAACTTGACACCCAGGCAGCTGGTGAAATTTTTTGTGTGTGCCTTTGGGTACCCCTGAGACTATAGCAAAATGATTGTTACCCCAATGTTTCTATATATAGTATCTGTACCTTGTTATGGGCTAAGGGGGCACATCCTGAAGGCCAGTTAGATTAGGGGTGAGTTCTTATTTGGGCCCTGGGTACCCCTGGAACTATAGCAGGATGACTGTTACCCCAATGTTTCTATATATCTGTAACCTTGTTATGAGCTAAGGGGACCCAGCCTGAAGGCCAGTTAGGGTGAGATTTGGGGTGAGTGCTTATTTGTACCCTGGGTACCCCTGGAACTATAGCAGGATGACTGTTACCCCAATGTTTCTATATATCTGTAACCTTGTTATGAGCTAAGGGGGCCCAGTCTGAAGGCCAGTTAGGGGGAGATTTGGGGTGAATGTGTATTTGTGCCCTGGGTACCCCTGGAACTATAGCAGGTGACTGTTACCCCAATGTTACTTTATATCTGTAACCTTGTTATGAGCTAAGGGGGCCCAGCCTGAAAGCCAGGAAGGGGGAGATTTGGGATGAGTGCTTATTTGTGCCCTGGGTACCCCTGGAACTATAGCAAGTCACTGTTTCTATATATCTGTAACCTTGTTATGGGCTAAGGGGGCACAGCCTGAAGGCCAGTTAGATTTGGGGTGAGTGCTTATTTGTACCCTGGGTACCCCTGGAACTATAGCAGGGTGACTGTTACCCCAATGTTTCTATATATCTGTAACCTTGTTATGAGCTATGGGGGCCCAGCCTGAAGGCCAGTTAGGGGGAGATTTGGGGTGAGTGCTTATTTGTACCCTCGGTACCCCTGGAACTATAGCAGAGTGACTGTTACCCCAAAGTTTCTATATATCTGTAACCTTGTTATGAGCTATGGGGGCCCAGCCTGAAGGCCAGTTAGGGGGAGATTTGGGGTGAGTGCTATTTGTACCCTGGGTACCCCTGGAACTATAGCAGGGTGACTGTTACCCTAATGTTTCTATATATCTGCAACCTAAGCTGGCTAGGATTCTGTTCTAAACAATTTCAGGAATGGCTGGATATCGCTGTAAGTTGGCTGTGCACTAATGAGCTTACGGGTTGGGTCAATTAGTTGAAACCCTTGGGCCAGAATGCCAATGAATTTCAGGGTCAGCAGATGACCCAACCCATGACCAGTAGTTAACTCGAGGCTAGCGACCATCACATATTGAGTGATTAGCTGTTCTAGCATTGAGGATTAAAGGACCAGAAACAGCAAAAATGTGTTCACTATTATATAACTCTCACCAATGCTATGGAGAAGTGGTTAACTACCACCATCTAGATCTTTATTCACTAATCTCACAAGGACATGGATATCTCATTTAATATTAGTGGGGAATTATTGGCTCCTGTCTCTAATGCCAGAAGCAGTAATTGAGCCAAAGCTGCAATACAAGCGTTCTATCTATCTCATAATTGGCAGCCCTACAACTGCTGCTAATGAAAGCTACTAGTCTTGCTGAGGATGCTGGGATTTGCAGACCATGCTTGCAGCTAGTTAAAGATCGGTAAGTTGAATCTTCATTGTGTTTGTTCTAGCGCTGGTATTTCTGGAAATACGGACCTGTGTGCACTCTAAGAAGGTACTTACAAATTTTAGATGTAAATTGCCCTGCAGGTATGACAAGTGAAATACATTACAGGTAAATGCACAAATATCCGGCCTCACACTGGATCACTGTCACTGTAAATTTCCCAATAGATAATAGCGACGAGACAACTATACAGGCTACAATTCCAGCTACAAATCTTTGTGTGTGTAACGCTGGTTCATAGACTAGAACCCCCCACAGTGCCACTGGCACTTCCTGGGCAAATCAAGTGCATCTTGGGTGCCACAACCAAACACCTTTATCTAGGGCCACACACCTAAACATTTGCTAATACTGCATTAGGGTCTCACAGGTTAATCACACAAGTCATAATCAGAGCTTTGTATTTTAGGGCAGGACTACACGGCCGATTCCGCTGTGCAAAATCGCAGGCGTCACATCGGATGCGATGGAAATAAGATAAGTAATGGCAGTGTCGGATTGTGTCGCATTGTTGATGCAACGCGACACGACTGTCGGATGCAGACGCAGCGTCAATTGAATTACTTACCTTAGTTCCGTCGTATCCAACGTGACGCCTGCGATTTTGCACAGCGCGTTGGATCACAGCGGAATCGGCCGTGTAGTCCTGCCCTTAAAGATCCAGAGACTCATTTAAAATAAAGTTAACGGAACGGCCAAACCTTTGCACAGTCAACGTTTTTTTTTTCAGTTGTGTGCGTCGAGCATTGGGTTGATCGCCCATGACAGTGGCGTTGTGTATTTGATAGTGGCCCTGAAGTGCCACTCAATGGCACAGGTGATCCCTGTAACCAATGGTAACCATCTACCCATACTGGCTTTCATTGTGGCCCAGGAATCTGAATGGCGTGATGGGAAAAAACAGAGCATTGTGCCTTGACTTAGGGGCAGATTTATCAAGGGTCAAATTGAAAAATCAAAATTTTAAATTCGAATTCCGAGGTAATTTTAGTGTACTTCGACTAGGGAATAGTTCAAATTAGAATCGATTTTGAAAAAAATATCAAAATATATCAAGTACTGTCTCTTTAAAAATTCAACTTCGATTATTCGCCATCTAAAACCTCCCGAATTACTGTTCTAGCCTATGGGGGGGCCTCCTAGAACTAATTTGGAGTCATTCAAAAAATCTACGTTTTTTTTTGGAAAAACTTCGAATTGAATACAGCCTATTCACCCCAAGTTAAAAAATTAGATTTTTTTTTTTTTTAATACATTTCGATTGGTCTTTTGTTATTCGAATTTCGAGGTTTAATATAACTCCCATCAACTCAAAATTCATCCCTTGATAAATCTGCCCCTTGATGTCAACGCTTTTTATTGCTGCAGCGTTATCATAAATGTGGCTTGCTGTCATGTCAGTATCTTTGTACAATTAATAACTTGTGGTCTTATGTTGTATAATGTATGCAAACAGATGTGTGACTTTCCCTGACCTTTCCCAGATCTTCCTTTCACTCCACCTATTTACTATTTGACTTTTATAAATCCATGTACTTACTTTCCCATGCAAGTGATCCAAAAGTGTTGTTTAACTTTGCTCTCTCTATTATTCCTTTACCAATGCAGGAATTTCAGGGGTTCATTCCATTATTTACTTCCAACCATAACCTTACCAAATCTCTTATCATACTGACACATTGCAGCATACACCCTACCAAACCCCTTCCCAATTTCTTTTGGTTCCTTCTCTGCCCTTTGAAACCATGGTGCGAGTAATAAACACTTTCTCTGTAAGGTCTATAGAGACCAGTTTCGGACCACTGGTGAAATAACAGATTGATCCATCTTGACCCTTCAGGTAGAGTCCTGCACGGGTCCATTTTTTGGGACCCGTACCCGCAACCAGCAGTCCAGGCCAGCAAACTGCATTCTTACCCACTTGGACCCGCTACCCAACCCACAAGTACCTTATCCGCAACCCGGACCCGCAACCCACTGACCATCAAGAATCAGGAAGTGCTGTCATTGTAAACCGGAAGTGACATCATCGGAAGTAGGCGTGATCAGAAAAAAAGGAGTAAATATCACTATTGAGAAGACCCGCGGCCCGATCCATGACCCGCAAACCCACAGAACCACCGACCCGCGCCTATACCCACACCCGGAACTTCTATCTGCAACCCGCAGGGTACCGCAGGTTTTTGCGGGTAACCCGTAGGTACCTGACCCTCTGCAGGACTCTACCGTCAGGCAAATTGAAAAGTTGCTTAGAATTAGCCATTCTGTAACATACTAAACGTTAACTTAAAGGCGAACCACCCCTTCAAAATAGCCATAGCAAAGTGCAAAATAAAGCTGGTGCAAAGCTCTCAAACCCGTATGGATTTTCCGCAAGCAGTAAATCTTTGTGCTCACAGATTGAAGTGCCCCCTTTTGTGCCCGTAGTACTGGCAGTGCCTCCCAATCAGGGGCGTAACTACAGAGGAAGCAGACCCTGCGGCTGCAGGGGGGCCCAGGAGGTACAGGGGCCCCATGAGGTTCTCATTGATGAGCAATTTCAACATATATTGGTAAAACAGGACAAACACTGGATATGTTGGGGGCCCTAAAATTAATTTGCTGTGGGGCCTAGCAACATCTAGTTATGCCACTGCTCCCAATGCTGCATAACAAATCTAAATGAGACTTTTATCTGGAACAAGATGCTCTGTAGCGTACAAACAAACTGTATGGAACATATAGACATTAGAGTCTGAGCCAACTGGCAGCTGCTCTCAAACTGACACACATTAAAGGGAATATAAATCAGACGAGAGCTGCAGTGAATTAGAGACAGGATAGAAAACACTTACAGGCAGCGGCAGGAACATGGACTCCGTACAGCAATCAGTCCCTGTGTTTGGGGAAGTCGGAAAGTTGGCCCTGGATTAATCAGGTGACTGCCCTGTCTTGTGCAAGTGCCCATCGAAATTAAAGCTGCAGATGTTTTTTTTTTAATAGAGTAGAATAGAGTTGAATAGAATTTGGCAGGTAGAAATTTGTGGCAAATTTGCGCGTTTCGCCACCGGTGAATACATTTGCGAAACTGTCAGAAAAATTCACTGGTGAAAAATCAAAAAAATTTCAGCGTGCATCAGAATAGTCGTGCGCATAAAAATTGTCACGCGTCAAAATGATTTGGACGCCCATTGACTTTAATGTATGTGGACAAAATAGATGCGCGCATAGAAATTGTCGTGGCATCAAAATTGACGCGTGTCAAAATAATTTTGTAGCCCATTGACTTCAATGCGTTTCACTAACAGGACAAATTCGCCTATTCACTGGAATTGAGCTGCATGAAACTCAAGGTACTGGTTCTTGATGCAGGGATCTGTTATCCCGTTATCCAGAAAGCTCCGAATTACGGAAAGCCCATTTCCCATAGTCTGCTTATTTTGAAAAAACGATTTCCTTTTTCTCTGTAATAATAAAACAGTAACTTGTACTTGATCCCAACTAAGATATAATTAATCTTTATTGGATGCTAAAAGCAGCCTATTGGGTTATTTTAATTACATGATGTTTTAGTAGACTTAAAGGGCAAGTCAACCCCAAAATAAACATTTGCCTAATAAAAGAAAACATAATTCTAAAATGTCAGTGTTTTTAAAGTTATTTTGGAGCAGTAGAACCGGTTGGGCCACACATTGCAGCACTCTTTCTCTGATCCCATATATATATATTTATATATAGTATAAAGCACCTGCGGCTTAACCCCTCCACTCCCAAGTCTTTTGTGAATAGCCCTTTAAATGTGATGCTGACATTGCTGAGGCTAAAAAGGTGAACAAAAACAAGAAGAAGGTTATGACAATGGAATGTAAAGGAGCAGTAAAGCAGAATAGCTGTTATACAACAGTAGAGTTATATTCTGCACCTGTATTTATGTAACAAATTCATATACAGGTATGGGATCCGTTACCCGGAAACCCATTGTCCAGAAAGCTCAGAATTACAGAAAGACTCTCCCGTGGACTCTACTATAATCAAATAATCCAAATTTTGAAAAATGATTTCCTTTTTCTCTGTAATAATAAAACAGTAACTTGTACTTGATCCCAACTAAGATATAATTAAACCTTATTGGATGCAAAAAGCAGCCTATTGGGTTATTTTAATTACATGTTTTTTTAAGTAGACTTAAAGGGCAAGTCAACCCCAAAATAAAAATTTGCATAATAAAATAAAACATAATTCTAAGCAACTTTCAGTGTTTTTAAAGTTATTTGTAAAAACAATTGCTATTGAAAGCAGCATTTCAATACTTCAACACTTTCAATAGCAATTCATATATAAATAACTTAAAAACCATAGAAAATTTGTAATGAATTTATATTGCAAAGTTGCTTAGAATAATGTTTTCTTTTATTGGGCAAATTTTTAATTTCAGGTTGACTTGTCCTTTAAGATATGAAGATCCAAATTAAAGAAAGCATTCATTTTCTAGAAAACTCCAGGTCCCGAGCATTCTGGATAACAGATCCCATACCTGTACCTGTTATATCACATTGTTTGCTTGGATATCATATCCGTATACACTAGCATGTCCATCCTACAGGCAGATCCCTCAGCTGTTGGGGAATGATGGGAGTTGGAATTTAACAACAGCTGAAGGTTTGCCATCTTTGTCTATATGAGGGAGGGAATGTCAGCTCCAATTTCTCAGCTGATAAAACAGCCCAACTGGCACTCTGTTAGGACTACTGTATAAAATTCTGCCCTATACAGGTATGGGATCTGTTATTCGGGAACCCATTATCTAGAAAGCTCAGAATTATGGAAGGGCCATCTTCTATAGACTCAACTTTAATTACTGTAAATATTCACATCTTATACGAAGATTTCCTTTTTCTCTGTGATAATAAAACAGTAGCTTGTACTTGATCCCAACTAAGATATAATTAAATATAAAATAATTAATATTATTGAAGGCAAAACAATTCTGTCAGGTTAAATTGATGTTTAAATGATTTTTTCTAAGTAGACAAGGTATGGAGATCCAAATGACAGAAAGACCCCTTATCTGGAAGACCCGAGGTCCCAAGCATTCTGGATAACAGGTCCTGTATCAGTACTGAGCCAATGAGATTGCAGAACAGCGGCACATGGGTGCAATGACGGAACTAAAAGTATATCCTGGTTTTGGTGCCAATCACAACATGGACGTGAATCAGAATAGAACTGCAGTTCTGTAGTGCTCCAATCAGTTGGCATAAATGCCATATATAATCAATATCTGATGATCTTCTGATTAGCCAACAATTAGGGGCAGATTTAACATTTTCTAATGAAAAAAATTTCGAGCTATTTTTTGTGTACTTCGACTAGGGAATAGTCCAAATTCGATTCGAATTTGAAAAATATAAAAAAATTTGAATGTTGAAATTTATCATGTAGTGTCTCTTTAAAAATTCGCCCATCTAAAACCTGCCTAATCGCTGTTTTAGCCTATGGGGGGACGTCCTGGAATCAATTTGGGGGCAGATTTATCAAAGGTGGAGGTGAATTTTCGAATGTAAAAAATTCTAATTTCGAGCTATTTTTTGTGTACTTCAACTAGGGAATAGTCCAAATTTGATTAGAATTTGAAAAAAAAAATAAAAAAATTTGAATATCAAAATTTATCATGTACTGTCTCTTTAAAAAAATTTGACTTCGACCATTCGCCATCTAAAACCTGCCGAATTGCTGTTTTAGCCTATGGGGGACCTCCTAGAACCTATTTGGAGTCAATTGGTGGACTCAAATCAAAGTTCTTTTTGGGAAAATCTTCTAATCGAATTCAGAATGCGGACCTATTCGACCAAAAAAACTTTGACTTAATTCCAGGTTGGTCTTTTTGAATTCGAATTTCGACGTTTTTCCAATTCAAAATTCGACCCTTGATAACTTTGCCCCTACGTTAATGCTTGGTTGGTCTTAAAAGGGAACTTTCACAGATTACAGTTTAAAAATTGGAGAACAGCTTTCCATCCCTGATATCGTTTTGCCTTGTAACACCGGCATCACATATAAATGTTACTGCCCAAACTATAAATTAAAGGGGTAGTTCACCTTTAGGTCAACTTTAAGTATCTAAGGAACTTTTCAATTGGTCATTATTTAATTCTCATAGTTTTAAATTATTTGCCTTTTTCACTGAGCCCATCTGAAAAACAAATGCTCTGTAAGGTTACAATTGTATTGTTATTGCTACTTTTTAGTACAGGTATGGGACTTGTTATCCAGAATGCTCGGGAACTGTGGTTTTCCGGATAATGGATCTTTCTGTAATTTGGATCCTCTACTTAAAAATCATTTAAACATTAACTAAAGCCAATAGGCTGTTTTTGCTTCCAATAAGGATTAATTAGTTGGGATCAAGTACAGGGTACGGTTTTATTATTACAGAGAAAAAGGAAATCATTATTAAAAATTTGGATTATTTAAATAAAATGTAGTCTATGGGGTAGATTTATCAAAGCATGGAGTTAGAGATCTCCACAGTCCGCAGAGTGAAATACCGCCTCTCTTCATTCATTTCTATGGGATTTTTAAAGGCGTAATTTATTAAAGGGTGATAGTGAAAGTTCACCATTTGATGAATACGCCTTTCAAAATCCCATAGTCAGCCTTAGTGTAATTCGGTGCTTTCTGGATAAATGGTTTACAGTATACGGATCCCATACCTGTTCTCATCTTTCTTTTCAGGCCTCTCCTATTCATATTCCAGTCTCTTATTCAAATCAATGTACGGTTGTTAGGGTAGTTTTGACCCTAGCAACCGGGCTGCTGATATTGCAAGCTGGAGAGCTGCTGAAAATTAACTCTAAAACCACAAACTATAAAAAATGTATATCACTCTCTACATCATACTAAGAGTTAATTTAAGGGCAGAGACACACGGTCAGATTCGGGGAGATTAGTCACCCGGCAACAAATCTATTCTTCTTTGGGGCGACTAATCGGCAGTTCGGGGAGATAAGTCGCCCCGAAGAAGAGGAGATTTGTCGCCGGGTAACAAATTTCCCCGAATCTGACCGTGTGAACAACCTCTTTTTATATGATATTGGAAAAGAGGCAAACATATGGACTACAGAACAATAACTAGGCTCACTTGTTGATGGACTACAACTCCCAGCATCCCTAGCTAAAAGATCATGGAAGCTTCAAGCTGCAGTCCAGCATAACCACCGAAACCTTGAGTGTGACCCAAACAGTTTTACCCAGACAGCCCATACTTGTAGAAAATGATTCCTTTGGGGTATAATATAAATGTAGGTAATAAGTTAGTATAGACCCAGCTGCTCTTACATACCAGTTCTCTTCCACACAGTCCAGTGATAGCAATGAGACAGTCATGCTGTGGGTTCTGTGCCAGCACATTCCAGGCCTGCAGCCCAGGGGGATGGAGCAGTAGAACCGGTTGGGCCACACATTGCAGCACTCTTTCTCTGACCCTATATATAAATATATATATATAGTATTAAGCACCTGAGGCTTAACCCCTCCACTCCCAAGTCTTTTGTGAATAACCCTTTAAATGTGACGCTGATATTGCTGAGGCTAAAAGGGTAAACAAAAACAAGAAGAAGGTTATGACAATGGAATGTAAAGGAGCAGTAAAGCAGAATGGCTGTTATACAACAGTAGAGTTATATTCTGCACCTGTATTTATGTAACTAATTCATATACAGGTATGGGATCCGTTATCCGGAAAGCCATTGTCCAGAAAGCTCCGAATTACAGAAAGACTGTCTCCCGTGGATTCTTCTATAAATAATCCAAATTGAATAATGATTTCCTTTTTCTCTGTAATAATAAAAAAGTAGGTTGTACTTGATCCCAACTAAAGGTCCCCATAGACGCAAAGAAGTCCGACCAATCTTCCGAAATTATCGTGCGGTTAGTGGGATTCCAACGAACATCTTACGATTTTTCGGTCGACATCTGTCAGGAAATTGATCGGCCAGGTCAAAAGATCTTTGTCGGTCCCAGTGCAATCTATCTATGTTTGCAGGGACAAGCAGGCAGCTCCCCTTTGTTTTCCTGGCAAATTGGTCTTTTTAGTTGATGGTAAATTCGTACGATCGTTCTGAGAAGATCGTGGTCTCACGATGAGCATCTGATCTTTTAGAAATCTCAACATCTATGGTCAGCTTAAAATATAATTAATCCTTATTGGAGGCAAAACCAGCCTATTGGGTTTATTAAATGTTTACATGATTTTCTAGTAGAAGAAGAAAAAGAAGAAGTGAAATCAAAACACTATTAATCCATAAACACTCACTTCAAAGCAAACTAGTTCAGTGTGGCGCCTATGTAGTATGATTGGCAAAACTGCCTTAAGTAAAACTTAACTTTTAATAAATTAGGCTAAAAAGAGAAAAGCGCCCACGAAAGACAAACCCACTGCTAATAGCCCATAAGGCCGCGGCGCAGGAACAATGCCCCTAAAAAACATTCAATTAAAAACCAGCAAATGGTGGAAACGGTGGTATCTTAATCAGCCCAAGAAAATACTTAGACGGTAGTAGTATAAACCATTGGTTAGAGTGCAAACACTACCCGCTCCCACCCTTCCATTTGTGCCCCAAAGTGGGAGCTAGGCTGCCACCGTCCACCTATGACGCCCAACGCGTTTCGCTGACTACATCAGCTTCCTCAGGGGCATAAGTGGTGGGCGGTCATCTTTGCAAAGTTTAAATAGGCATTCGCGCCACGTGTTCGCGCCGCGTGTTCGCGCCGCGTGTTCGCGCCGTATGTTTGCGCCGCGTGTTCGCGCGAGATTACGCTGGACACGATTTCCGGGTATTGCGCATGACATCATCAAAAAAGGTCATGGAGACGTTTTCGCTGGCGTATTTTCGCACAGATATATTGCGCCTGCGCGCCTAACAAGTATGCTGGCGTATTTTCGCACATTCATATGGCGCCTGCGCGCCTAACAAATAAGTGGGAGTTTTTTAATAGGAGGTGCATATTTAACCCCCTATAAGGCCAAAAAAGGGGTACCTAGGTGCAAAGTTAAAGAAAAATAACAACAAAAATCAAAAGAATTAGAAACATAAAAAATAGTCACTCAATTGCAGGAAAAAAGGGGAAAACTGCCAGGCAAATATTGCCTAGCTCCCACTTTGTCCCTACGTAGACAGGCAGGTTTTTGCTGACAAACTTGGGGCACAAATGGAAGGGTGGGAGCGGGTAGTGTTTGCACTCTAACCAATGGTTTATACTACTACCGTCAAAGTATTTTCTTGGGCTGATTAAGATACCACCGTTTCCACCATTTGCTGGTTTTTAATTTAATGTTTTTTAGGGACATTGTTCCTGCACTGCGGCCTTATGGGCTATTAGCAGTGGGTTTGTCTTTCGTGGGCGCTCTTCTCTTTTTAGCCTAATTTATTAAAAGTTAAGTTTTACTTAAGGCAGATTTGCCAATCATACTACATAGGCGCCACACTGAACTAGTTTGCTTTGAAGTGAGTGTTTATGGATTAATAGTGTTTTAATTTCACTTCTTTTTCTTCTTCTGTGATTAGTAGTTAAATCTACACAAACTTGCAGTGTGGTTGCCTTCGTTACACTGTGTCTACGGCTGCTCATTTCATTTTCTATGATTTTCTAGTAGACTTAAGGTATGAAGATCCAAATTACGGAAAGATCTTATGTTTTTTTTTCCACTAAGAATTGTCAGAATAACTCAGATTTTTAGAGGCTGTAGAGGTATCTGTATTTTTATTTTTTTGGATCTTTTAATAAATGGCATGACATTCGTGGTTTTAAAGAAAGTGAGTTTAGTCGTGGTTTCAAAGACCTCTAAAACCACTACAAGACAACATTTAATAATAGGCCTCTTGGGGTGAGATTAGCACCTTTTCAATTGGTCTTCATTATTTATTTTTTATAGTTTTGTTAATAATTTGCCTTCTTCTTCTTCTGACTCTTTCCAGCTTTCAAAATGGGGGTCACTGACCCCATCTAAAAACAAATGCTCTGTAAGGCTACAAATGTATTGTTATTGCTACTTTTTACTACTCATCTTTCTATTCAGGCCTCTTCTATTCATATTCCAGACTCTTATTCAAATGAATGCATGGTTGCTAGAGTAATTTGGACCATAGCAACCAGATTACTGAAATTGTAAACTGTAGAGCTGCTGAATAAAAAAAAATAACTAAAAAAATGAAAACCAATTGCAAATTGTCTCGGGATTTCACTCTCTATATCATACTAAAAGTTTAAAGCTTAAAAAAACCTCACACACATGCTCAGATTTGGGGCAATTAGAAGCCCGTGACAAATCTCCTCTTCTTCGAGCGACTAATCTCCCCGACAGGCCCGGATTTGTGCCAAGCCCACAAAGGCTCTGGCCTAGGCTGCAAAATTTAAGTGGCGGCATTCCCCCCAGCCGCATCTAAAAGAGTATTGGGAGCCGCATATGCTTGCGCGCTCACTCATTTGCAGGGTGAGGATGCGTGCATGTTTCATCGGCAGGCACTAGGACCTGGTGGCCAGCGCATGTGCTCAAAGGGGCACGGGCGGGTGCTAGGACCCAGGCTACCCAAAGATACTCAGCTTGAGATAGGATCTGGAGCATCCAAAACGTTGCTGGAGCTATCTTTTGACTTTGAGCTATAAGGTATGTGAAGGTGAACACATCTTTTGTGTGCACCCCCAGAAGAAAATACATATAACGTGCGCTGGAAGATTGCTGTTTGTGGTGCTAGGACCCAGGCGGCCTAGGGGCGGCAAAAAAGGAAATCCGGAAACTTCGGGCGACTTCGGAAAATGAATTGCTCCGAGTGCCATCCCGCCAGTGATTTACATTCTAGCCAGCGGGAGGCAGTTCGGGGAGATTAGTCGCCCCCGAAGAAGAGGGTATGCCCTGACCCTAAAAGTTGTATCTTGTCATTACTCTTTGTTATCAGTAGGTGGCAGGGCTGCCTCGCGTATTAATCAAACATAATGTTAATTATCAAAAACAACAGGTTTATATTCACAGATCATAAACCCATCTTCAGAATTTATGCTCCTGCAAAAAATGTGTGACCTGTACCCCCATATTGTAATGGCACGGGGACAAGGCTATGGAGTCAGGCTATGTACAACAGCCTCTGTACCAACTACTCTTATCTGACTTGCCTAGTAAACCATTCATGCATCAAGCGTTAGTAATCCTTAACCCTTTGCTGGCAACTTTTCTTCCAACAAGTTACATTTATAAAACACCCAGTTTAGGTGAAAGCACAGGGTCACCCAACCTGGGAATCACAACTAGATCCAGTTATACACTAGCTATGTCACTGCTCATACCCTGTGCTAAGGTGAGCCTATATTTTTACCCATTGCTTGTAACCAGGGCGGCCATTAGAAATCACGGGGCCCCGTACAACAATATTTTTGGGGGCCCCTGGGACCAACCCACCCGCCACTTGTCCCCCCTGTCCCCCCCTGATGGCGGCCCTGCTTGTAACTATGGTGTAAGGAGCTCCAAGAAGCAAGGGAACCCTGTGTATACCATATAGCAGGGGTCCTCAATCACCGGGCCGTGGACCAGACTATATTAGCTGCACAAACAATGAAAAGGGCCCTAATTACTTGGAATCCCAGCTCCCTGATGCTCCATTGCCATAACAGCTGTGCGAAGCCCAGAAAGATTGCAATAAGGACCAAAATATTGTTTGGACAATTTTTTGATAAGCCTAAATTGCACCCTTCTTCAACCCCCCCCCCCCCGCCGTCCTGGTAAAAAAATTATTTTTTGAAACTGGTCTGTGGTGCAAAAAGGGTTGGGGACAGCGGCCATATAGGATTTCCTTAATATATTTATTTTTGTGCAAATTATCATCTCCCAATATTATTGGGAATTTCTCTGCTGTTTTTGAGGTATGAACAACTTTTCAGGCAGAAATCACCCCAAAATTGTTACGTATATTACAAGCCACACGCTAATGTCATATGGCATATTTTCTCTGCTAGAGGATTTTTGGCAGCTGGTTTGCTGGTGCTGTACTAATGGTGAGAGAAGGCCGTAGAGGAAAGATAGGACCCTAAATCCCTGACCTGTCTAGGACCCCATTCACAAAGAGCAATCGCTTTATAAAATTGTTATATTATTGCCTTAAACAGTTTAAAATCAGACTGGCCACTAACCCATAGAGTGGAACCTTGTCTATGGGATATCATTCTATTATTTATCTATCTATAACAGGGATCCCCAACCTTTAGAACCCGTGAGCAACATTCAGAATTAAAAGGAGTTGGGGAGCAACACTAGCATGAAAAATGTTCCTGGGGTGCCAAATAAGGGCTGTAATTGGCCATTTAGTAGCCCCTATGTGGATTGCCAACCTACATTGAGGCTCTGTTTGGCAGTACACCTGGTTTTTATACAACCAAAACTTGCCTCCAAGTCTGGAATTCAAAAATAATCACCTTCTGGGAGCAACATCCAATGGGTTGGAGAGCAACATGTTGCTCACGAGCTACAATTTGGGAATCACTGATCCAAAGTGATGGTGAATAAATTTGAAAGGTGCGAATTTGTGGCGAATTTCTGCTTTTCGTGAAACTGCGGTTAAAAATCTGCCTGCGTCAAAAAAAAAATTGACGTGTGAAAATAATTGACACCCCTTGACTTCAATGCATTTCGCAATTTTTTTGCGGTTTGCGCTAATGCACACGCAGCGATGCGTTTTCAATAGTGGCCCAAAGTTGCCTCAGGCGATGCGTTTTCAATAGTCGCCCAAAGTTGCTGGCAACTTTGGGCGACTATTGAAAACGCATTGCCACGTGTGCATTAGCACAGGCGATTTTGCGCAGTTTGGGGAGATAGTCGCGCAAAAGACGTGGCGATAAGTCGCCAGGCGACAAAACCTCCCCGAATCTCCTCGTCTGGCCTTACCCTTAATGTTTATCTCACCTAGTGGAAGAATGATATCCATATATACGTTACGTAGCACCCAACCAATGACGCACACTGATAGATGCAATTCCTTATCAGAAACAATTCATAGAGTCATTGCATTTGGACATAATTAAACCTACATGGTTAGAGATTTTGCCAAGCTTTGAGCTGACATCTACCTCATTCCCCTGCCCAGATAAGCATTGTGAAATCAATGATATAAATACTCGGCTAATCACAGGGATCGAATCTATTTATTTACAGTGTAATTCATCTAATTACATAGGTCATAGAGGGTGTAATTACAGCTTTCCGAGAGATGAACACTGATTTTTAACTTGGCTAAATTGCAGCAGTGCACTTCATTTAAACATAAAATGGAGGTGTGGGGGGTAATTAAACCTATGTTCTTTTATTACGGCAGAAGTGCCCTATTAGTGCCCGCACTATGAGACTCAAACACTGGCATTCATGGGATTTATGGCTGCTGCAGCTGTTCGATTGTTTGCACCTGAATTTAAGAATTGTCTCCACTCTAGTTTGATGCCATTTTGGGAAACATTTATAGGACAGAACCTAATATTTCCTTGATGCATTGCTATACTTGTTGACTGTTGTAACAAAGTCCAGGGCGCAAATTGCAAAATATGGGCACAAATGTTTTTGCAGACTGCACCGTGAGTAGTTGTAACTCTCTAAAATCTAACATGCCCCTTAGTGCTCTATTACTTGCAACTGAGGTCATTGTAAGCAACCACCTTGTGGGGCACAAGAAGCACAAACCCAAACTGGTGGCCTTGTTGTAACTAATCTAACTCTGGAGCAGGTGCAGAATGTGCACCCACCTCCCCACACAAACACTCTGGACTCATGCTACATGCACTGCATATGTTTGCACATAAAATCGCCCTGCCCACCCGCCAGGAATTTACCTTTTTTTCTGGATCCCAAGGGGGTATGGGGGGTGTAGTTACATCACTAACTGGTGGTTTATAGACCATGATGGTGGCTTATGGCCACCAGATCCAATAGATTTAGCGACTTTATGCCCAATATGTTTGTACATAGAAAGGTTCCTGTAGGTAATACTGTAGATCATGTAGCCAGGATTACATTGTTTGTAAATTGTTCAGCTGGGCAATGTCACCCCAGGATCAACACAGTATTAGTTGCCTTAACGTCTAAAGGGTTCCATGTCTGGTTAACATGTAGATAAGGATCTATAGCTTTTCTCTTGCTGCGGTATCATACCTGTGAGAGGCGGCGGGGGATATGAAAAAAGTTCCCAAGGGATACAAAAAAGGGCTGTTTTTGGTTATTTGGTAACCCTTTGCGGACTGATAACCTACAGGAGACTCTGTTTGGCAGTGCACCTGTTTTTTATGCAACCAATACTTGTTTCCAAGCCTGGAATTCAAAAATAAGCATCTGCTTTAAGGCCACTGGGGGCAACATCCAAGGGATTTGTAGGCAACATGTTGCTCACAAGCCACTGGTTGGGGTTCACTGGTCTAGAATAACAACTGGTGTCTCTCTACATCTAAAACCCATGGCACAAGGAGCATTGGCGCCGCTGCTCTTTTTTGCAGGCTGAGAGAAGGGGATCCATTCTCTTCCCCAGCTCCCTTTATCCACGCTGAAAATGACAGCTTCTGCATGCAGGCCACAAGCCTGTCCAAGTACTGAGCGTTCGGAGGGTTTTTCAAGGATGCCTGACCTGTTGCAGGACTTTACTCTCAGTCTAAGGGGAAAGAGGGATTTACTTGCACGTCTACCTTTACCACTGCACACAATTAATGGCAAGAAGGGCTATTGTGAGGATGTTAAATGCCTTTATCTATTAGGGCTTTAGCACACGGGCAGATTCGGGGAGATTTAGTCGCCTGGCGACTAAACGCCTCTTCTGCGGGACAACAATCTCCCCGAACTGCCTTATCCCTGCCTTCCGCCTGATAAGGGCTTTAGCACACAGACAGATTTGTGGAGATTTAATTGCCTGGCGACTAATCGCCGCTTGTTCGGGGCAACAATCTCCCCAAACTGCCTTCCACCTGCTAAATTTAAAAATCGCCTGCGCAAAGGAATGGTGGCGCTTCGATTTGCAAAGTTGCCGGAAGTTGCCTCACGGGGAAACTTCGAGCGACTTTAAAAATTGAAGCGCCGAGAGTGCATTGCCGCAGACGATTTTTCAGGCCAGGCGACTAAATCTCCCAGAATCTGCCAGTGTGCCTTAGAGGAGTGAAGCTGATCAAGTTCAATGTGCTTTTTTCTGGATTTGTAGTGGAAGTTTTTTCTAGCTGTGTGGAATTGGGATAAGACTTGTCTCTTTGTTGGATGAGTAAAGCTAAGCAAGCTTACTGTGCTTTTGATGGACAGGTAGAACTGGCTAAGCAAGCTCATTGTGCTTTTAAAGGATGGGTAGAAGTGACTAAGCAAGCTTACTGAGCTTTTGATGAACAGGTAGAACTGACTGAGCAAGCTCACTGTGCTTTTGATGGAGAATTTGAAATGAATAATGTTTAGTGTAACTTACTTTG
The DNA here is from genome assembly GCF_017654675.1 of Xenopus laevis. Lineage (NCBI taxonomy): Eukaryota > Metazoa > Chordata > Amphibia > Anura > Pipidae > Xenopus > Xenopus laevis. The sequence continues at coordinate 117,781,979 of NC_054385.1, read as the reverse complement.
GACTTTGAACAAACATCCCCAACAATGTTCTTTCCCAGCCGTCTTATCACTGCCTTGCTATAAGCAGATATATGTCCATACAGACACTGCCCAACCATCTGAGCATGTACTATAATCCTGTAATCCTGTTGTGGACTGAATTGAAGATTTTTATCAGTTGGCTGAAAGAAAGCAAAGAAGAGGGAAGGGACAGTAACAGTGCAAAGGTGCCATGGATTATTACACTGTTAAACCCTCGGCTGAAGTTTTCATACCTGTGGAGATGGTATTTAAAATGTGTCTGAAAGAGTGCTTTTCCTTTGATATGCATCACCTACAGAGTGTTCACCGCCACAGTCATATTCAATAGGATACTAATTAATGCAGATCCCTTTAGCTGCAGAAAAAAATATAAATCAGTTCCATAAACCATGGAAAACAGTGGACCTGGCCTCTCAAAAGCAGATATGTCTTAAATATACAAACTGCCCTCAATATGTCTCTACTACAGTCAAATGAAAAAGTTTGGGAACCCTTCTCAGTCTGCATAGTAATTTATTCCACTTTCAACAAAAAAGATAACAGTGGTATGTCTTTCATTTCCCAGGAACATCTGAGTACTGGGGTGTTTTCTGAACAAAGATTTTTAGTGAAGCAGTATTCAGTTGAATAAAATTAAATCAAATGTGAAAAACTGGCTGTGCAAAAATGTGGGTAATGTAATTTTGCTAATTTGAATGCATGTAACTGCTCAATACTAATTACTGGCAACACCAATTTGGTTGGATTAGATTGTTAAACTTTGAACTTCATCAGCAGGTGTGTCCAATCATGAGAAAAGCTATTTAAGGTGAAAAATTGCAAGTTGTGCTTTTGTTTGACTCTCCACTGAAGAGCGACAGCATGGGATCCTCAAAGCAACTCTCAAAAGATTTGAAAACGAAAATTGTTCAGTATCATGGTTTAGGGGAAGGCTACAAAAAGCTCTCTCAGAGGTTTAAACTGTCAGTTTTAATGGAATGTAAAGAATGTAATCAGGAACTGGAAGGCCACAGGAACAGGTCTGGCAGGCCAAGAAAAATACAGGAGCGGCATATGTGGAGGATTGTGAGAATGGTTACAGACAACCCAAAGATCACCTGCAAAGACCTGCAAGAACATCTTGCTGCAGATGGTGTATCTGTACATCGTTCTACACAATCAGCACAATTTGCACAAAGAACATCTGTATGGCAGGGTGATGAGAAAGAAGCCCTTTCTGCACTCACACCACAGAGTCGATTGTTGTATGCAAAAGCTCATTTAGATAAGCCACAGTCATTTTGGAACAAAGTCCTTTGGACTGATGAGACAAAAATTTAGTTATTTGGTCATAAAAAAACACTTTCTATAAAAAAACATTCCAAGAAAAACACCTGCTACCTACTGTCAAATTTGGTGGAGGTTCCATCATGCTGTGGGGCTGTGTGGCTAGTTCAGGGACTGGGGCCCTTGTTAAAGTCGAGGGTCGGATGAATTCAACCCAATATCAACAAATTCTTCAGGATAATGTTCAAGCATCAGTCACAAAGTTGAAGGTACGCAGGGGTTGGATATTCCAACAAGACAATGACCCTAAACACACTTGGAAATCTACAAAGTTATTTATGCAGAGGGAGAAGTACAATATTCTGGAATGGCCGTCACAGTCCCCCGACTTGAATATCATCAAAAATCTATGGGATGATTTGAACCAGGCTGTCCATGCTCGGCAGCCATCAAATTTAACTGAACTGGAGAGATTTTGTGTGGACGAATGGTCAAAAATACCACCATCCAGAATCCAGACACTCATCAAAGGCTATAGGAGGCGTCTAGAGGCTGTTACATTTGCAAAAGGAGACTCAACTAAGTATTGATGGAATATCTCTGTTGGGGTCTCAGATATATGCACCTGTCTTATTTTGTTATGATGCATATTTTCTGTTAATCCAATAAACTTTATGTCACTGCTGAAATACTACTGTTTCCATAAAAGGAAGTTGCTGCTTTGAAAGCTCAGCCAATGATAAACAAAACTCCAAAGAATTAAGAGGGGTTCCCAAACTTTTTCATATGACTGTATACCACTATCACATCGATTTATTATCTAATAGTGGTCACAACCAACCATTGTGGGCTGCACAGAGACTACCCAGAGGCTGTTGGCTCAGTGACAGCATAAATCTGGTGGCCGCATGGTCAGTTTAAAGAGAACATTCTCCCCACTATGCAAAGAAGTCTCTGACTTTTCAACAATATGGTAAATCAGCAAAAATGAATTGGCCCCACGAACACTGGCTGTATTATCAGTTCATCTGTTTCTGATGCGCGTGCTGTACGTTCCTGTAGGATGTACTAAAAGTCTTGTACATGCCACCCAAAGCATATAACAATTTGCTTCCTTGTGTGAATCACTAATGTGTATCAGAGCTGCACTAAATTCTCTGGATATCACAGTTGTGTGCTGGTGTTCGTTCCTCTGCTCTTCCTTATTGGGAGCAATACAGAAGTAGTTTGGAGCACTATGAAAATGAGTTGCCACAACATGCCAACAAACTGCACGTTTCACCTACTGTTACTGTTGCCAAGCTACCTGTATATATGGGTACCCAACCCAATCTGAAATCCAGAAATGAATCACAGATCTCCAATACTCTCGGTGGAGAACGGACTTTAAAGGGGGGGATCTCCACTCAAAAACTGGTTTTGGTACATAATGGAGGGCAGGGCCGAATTTACATAGTGGGCGCCCCTAGGCCCATTGCAGTTCGTTGCCCCTGTCCCCTCACCTTTATTCGTGCAAATTTTCATCATCTGGACCAGAGCAATGGGGATTGGCGCACGGCAAATTAAAAATATTATTGTATTTCCAGCGCATCCCCAGCATTTTTGAATCATGTAGGTGTGGTTCGGCAGCATGCCGCCCAGTAAAAACCTGCTGCCCTAGGCACAGGCCTAGGTGGCCTTTCCACAAATCCAGGCCTGATGGAGGGAAATGTAATACATAATGGGGAATATTTCTATCATATTTCTATGTTAAGCTTAAGTTCTCCTTTAATAAAATATATGTAGAGACCCTGAGGGTCCCGGCAGCCATCTGAGGGTCCCGGCAGCCATATTCCAGCTCTTCGGTAATCTTCGGAATGAGAGCTGCACTTCGGCATCTTGCGTGACTTTTGGCGCATGCACAGTTGTCGTGAAACAGAATATTGCTCCAACTGCACATGTGCCCATACGCCATTTACTTCCCGAAGATTACCGAAGAGAAGAAGATGACTGCCGTGAACTCCACTGGACATAATCTGCACCAAGGGGTAAGTAAAGAGTTAGGGGCATTTACCTGGGGTAGCAGCTAGGCTGGGGGGAGGAGGGAGGGGGTCTATGTAGGGTAGGGGGGAAGGGTATTTTTTACTTTACAGTTGATTTCTCCTTTACAAATATAAAAGGGAGAGCAGCATGTGCTTGTGGCTCTATTCCTGGAACCTACCTTGTGGGGAGGTGGGTACAGGACTGGGTCTGAGCAGGTTACATGCACTGGCAAGGGTCAGAAGTTAATGTAATAATATCTGTAGGAGTGAAAGTTAGAGTTATCTAGTAAGCAGCTTTCTGGCTTGAACAAGGAGAGTAGTTGGGGTTAACACCCTTGCGGTGAGCAAACCGGCCAGACAGGGACATACCATGGCATACCTCCCAACATTTGGAAAATAGAAAGAGGGACATTTGCCGCTCTTAGTGAAAATCTATTTGACCATTCCCATTTATGGCCACACCCCCTAAATACCATATCTTTTTTTTTACAAGTTTTGCTAATGAAGGTGAATTGCCCTTTAAAGGAGAACTAAAGCCTAAAAATGTCTAATAATGCCATATTTTATATACTGAACTTATTGCACCAGCCAAAAGTTTCAGCTTGTCAATAGCAGCAATGATCCAGGACTTCAAACTTGTCACAGGAGGTCACCATCTTGGAAAGTGTCTGTGACACTCACATGCTCAGTGGGCACTGAGCAGCTGACCCCTAAGCTTAGGGGTCGTCACTAATTATTCAGCAGAAAATGAGGTTGGTCTGTAATATAAGCTGATGCTACAGGGCCCTAAGGTCAGTAAGTGACAGCAGCACAGAGCATGTGCAGTGAATCAGCCGAAAAGAAGACGAGGAGCTACTGGGGCATCTTTGGAGACACAGATCTTTACTGCTAAAGGGCTGTTGTTGCCTTGGGCTGGTACAGAAGCACAAAACATAATGTACAACAAAAAATGGGACAGTTGTGAGGTATGTAGTGGGTCAACTCAAGAGCAGGGAAAGTGCCAAGGAGCAAGATACCCAGTGGGATCCCTAGTGCTGGGAAAAATAACCACTGTCTAATAAATAAGATATTTGTTTGAAGCAGCCCTCTGCACTGCTGTTACTTCCCATCTGGTTAGTCTGTGCACCAGGAGACACCGCATTCCCTCGAGAGTAAGGTTCTTAAAGGGGCCAATACACACTGCTGAGAGTTGCCACCAGATTATGGGTGCTGGGCATACTGTTAGCAAGTCACACTGCTTCTTAATCACTTATCTCAGGCCCACCTATGGGTGTGATACATATAAAGTATGAGTTTATATTTAGTTTCCTTTTCCCTCAGATGCTGACGCCACGCCGGAGCATTGTTCCAGTCTTTACACTGTGAGCTCACGCAGGGGGGACCCTTCCACGGCTCCTGCCTGGTCTTGCTTATTCATTGTCTCATGTCACAGTTCCCCTTTACACTTGTTGCTTTCTAGACGTCACCATTTTACATGAGAAACCCTAGCTTTGGCACGGTGGCGTAACAGCTTGGAACGGCGTGGTTCTGTAGCAATGTAATTAGGTATTCAGCTGCTTATCCAGTTATTCAGGATCTTCCATATGTGTAAGATTTAGTGTAAATGTCAGAGAGAGAGGGTTTGTTTCGGCTGTGAAACCTCCTTGTGTTTGAAATGTTTTTATCTGTGACCTAGAGACAAGTCTGTAAATGCTTTAACACCTTGGGTATAAGGTTAAGATTGTAATCCTGTAAATAACGTGATATTGCAGGCAGGGCATTTGCTTGTTTTCTATTTAAAGGGAAACTAATCTGTAAAAAAACTAAATTACTGGAAATGCTGTATTTTATATAATGAACTTTTTGTAGCAGCCCGGAGAAGAAGCAACCCTATAACATGAATGATCCAGGCCTTTAAAGTTGTCCACAGCAACTCCCCATCTTGGGTCTTGTTAGGCCATCTTTTGTGTGTCAGTGGCACTGCACATGCTCAGTGTGCTCTGTATGTGAATCAGTGATAAAGAAGACAGGGAGCTACTGTGACTGAACCCTCATCATGAGGCACAGATCTTCTGGGCTGTGGTCAGTGGCATAACTACCATACAGTAGATCTTGCTGGTCATGGGAGGCCTAGGTTAAAAGGGGTCTGGATTGTGGGGTCTGTGTCATTGAAGTTCAACTCCCCAGCCAGTTCGAACTTGGTGGCAAATTAAACCTCATCTGAAGGCACAGTATTTATCTTGCCATGTGTTCTGGGTTATGTTACATGGAATTGGCACTGTATTTATCCTGCCATGTGTTCTGGGGTATCATACATGGAATTGGCACTATACTTATCCTGCCATATGCTCTGGGGTAATATACATGGAACTGGAACTATTTATCCTACCCCTGTGTTCTGGGGTATTATACATGGAATTGCCAGTGTATTTATCCTGCCATGTGTTCTGGGGTATAATGTATAAAGCTGGCACTGTATGTATGCTGCTATGTGTTCTGGGGTACTATACATTGAATTGGCACTGTATTTATCCTGCCCTGTGTGGGGTTTATACATAGAATTGCAATTGTATTTTTCCTGCCATATGTTCTAGGCTATGGTATTATACTGTACATGGAATTGGCTCTGTATTTATATTGCCATGTGTTCTGGGGTATTATACATGGAATTGGCACTGTATTTATTTTACCCTGTGTTCTGGGGTATATTACATGGAATTGGCACTGTGTTTATCCTGTCATGTGCTCTGGTGTATTATACATGGAATTGGAACTACATTTATTCTGGCATGCGTTCTGGGGTATTATTCATCGAATTGGCACTGTATTTATCCTACCGTGTTCTGGGGTTTTATACATGGAACTGGCTTTGTATTTTTCCCACAACACACCGGCACAACATGGGTAATTCTAGCAGGTTTAACCTTGCTCGTTTATTTGCATCCGCAATAAACGAGCAAGGTTAAACCTGCTAGAATTACCCATGTTGTGCCGGTGTGTTCTGTGTCTACGCTGTTTTTGAGGTTGCCCAATTCCTCTAACATTGAGCACCTGGGATTCGTTTGAGTTTGGACGGCCAGGGTGTGCGAGTGTAAGTTTTTCTTTTTTGTATTTTTCCCACCATATGTTTTAGGGTATTATACTGTACATGGAAGTGGCTCTGCATTTATATTGCTATGTGTTCTGGGGTATTATCCATGGAATTGGCACTGTATTTTTCTTGCCATATGTTCTTAGTTTTTATAAATGGAATTGGCACTATATTTAACCTGTCATGTGTTCTCCATATTACAAGGAGCAAGAGCTACCATACTACTTTCTTTAGCACAGACATTCTGCATAAATTCCATCAAAACAGAAACATCTCATAGTTAAACATTTCTGGTTTGTTGTTATCTATTACTAATAGCTCATATGTCTAGGTAAGCAATATGGCATCTTCCAATAGAATGTTTAGAACGCAGATATGCAGAGAAGCAATGTACTTTGCACACAATAACCTATGCCCTCACATGTTAGTGTATGTTAATCTAATAAAAGATAACCCTCCTGCTTGGGATATAGTTTTCCTTCTTAGGGCAAGTAATTACTGTTCAGGAGGAAAAAACAGTGTAGCTTTAGAGAGCATTTATTTTTTAGATCGGGTCAGTGATCCCCCCATTTGAAAACTAGAAAGAAGAAGGCGAATAATTACAAAAAACTATAAAAAAAAATGAAGACCAATTAAAAAGCTGCTTAGAATTGGTCATTCTATAAAATGAATTTAAACGGGTTGTTCACCTTCCAAACACCTTTTTCAGTTCAGTTGTGTTCAGATTGTCCTGCAGAAATAAAGATTTTTTTCAATTACTTTCAATATTTTAGTTTTTTACTGTTTTTCCAAAATCTAAGTTTAAAGTTGAATGTTCCTGTGTCTGGTGTTTGAGTCTGGCAGATCAGTAATTCAGGTGCAGACTAGACTCTAAACTGTTACAATTTTGCAACATTTAGGGGCATATGTATCAAGGGTCGAATTTGGAATTGAAGAAACTTCAAAATTTGAATCCAAAAAGACCAACTGAAATTAAGTCGAAGTTTTTTTTTGGTCGAATAGGTCAGTTTTCGATTGAATAGGTCCATATTCGGCTGAATTCGAACCGTACAAATAGACGGAATAGCGCAATCGATTGAATTCGATTCAAAGTTTTTCCCCCCAAAAAACTTCGATTTTTCAAAGTCCACCAATTGACTCCAATTAGGTTCCAGGAGGTCCCCCATAGGCTAAAACAGCAATTTGGCAGATTTTAGATGGCGAATGGTCGAAGTCTAATTTTTAAAGAGACAGTACATGATAAATTTTGATATTCTAATTTTTTAGAATTTGAAAATCGAAATTCGAATTTTTTTCATTTGAAAATTCACATCGACTTTTGATAAATCAGCCCCTTAGTTGATATATTTCTTAGCTGCATCTCTGGAGTATTAGCAACTATTGTATCAATTCTAACAGCTGCCTGTAATGAAACTCAGGGATTCTGCTCAGCAGGGACAAAGATAAGAAATATATCCACCAAGGAGCAGATTTATCAAAGGTCGGGGTGATTTTTTGAAGTTAAAAACATCAAATTTCAAGCTATTTTTTGTGCACGTCCACTATGGAATAGTCCAAATTCGATTAGAATTTGAAAAAAAACTTTGAAATTCGAATATTGAAATGTATCATGTACTGTCTCTGTAAAAGTTCGACTTTGACCATTCACCATCTAAAAACTGGTGAAGTGCTGTTTTAGCCTATGGGGGACCTCCTAGAACCTATTTTGAGTCAATTGGTGGACTAAGTTTTTTTGGGGGAAATACTTAGAATTGAATTCGAGCAAATGCCTTATTCCTTCGATCGTACGATTCGAATTTGGACGAATACGGACCTCTTCGACCCAAAAAACCTTCGACTTCACTTCGGTTGGTCTTTTTGAATTTGATATTCAAAGTAATTTCAATTCTATGTTCAAACCTTGATAAATATGCCCCCAAATGTATCAATTTAGAACAGTTTACAGTGTCGGCGACCCCCCTCCCAGAGCTGCTTTAGAAGGCGAAAAATGACACTTTACACTTCAACATTAGAAAAACGATCACACCTAGAAAATAAAAAGTATTTGAAAAAAACTATTGAGTCTATATAGTCTGAAAACAGCTATTTGTATGAAGGTGAACAACCCTTTAAGGTATCACCCAAATCCTTAGGAAGATGATCTGCCACAAATATATTAAAACTGTGGATCCCCACTAAGCTCTCTGTGCTCCTGGGCCCTGGGTTTGCTTTTATATGAGTGAAGGCTGACTGGAAGCAAATCAACAGTAACTCTGTATGAAACATCTGCTAAGTACTGTTCAATTACTCTATTATCTATTGTGCAAGATGAAAAGTGACCCCTTAACACCGTTCTTGAGTTCCGGCCAGATTCCCAGGAACTTGTTTCACCCTCCGTCGGGATCCCTGCCAACTTCTCCATCACTTACATCTTAGTGTATTGTGTGCAAAGAAACTACAATGAGCTTATGGCACTGAAAGCTGTGTGAGGGCCCGTATACAAACAAGAGGTATTCTTAAGTGCACTTCAGGTGGAGGAAGCTCAGTTCCTGCTGGCAAGAAGAATACGGATCTCTATGTACAAGATGACGCAAGCGATGATGGTGGATATGCTTGTACAGGTATGGGACCTGTTATCCAAAATGCTCCGGACCTGGGGTTTTCCAGATAATGGATCTTTCCATAATTTGGATCTTCATGACCTAAACCTACTAGAAAATGCTTTAAACATTAAATAAACCCAATAGGCTGGTTTTGCTACCAATAAGGATTAATTATATCTTAGTTGGGATCAAGTACAAGCTCCTGTTTTATTATTACAGAGAAAAAGGAAATCATTTTAAAAATGTTGGATTGTTTGAATGAATATGAATATACCCCTATGGTAGACAGCCTTTACGTAATTTTGAGCTTTCTGATTATATAGTGAATAAAGTACCACCTCTTGTAAAATATAAGGATATTATAAGTTACCGAGGAGTTTCTTGACCATATAAAAACATGAGGCCGAAGGCCGAGTGTTTTTATACAGGTCATGGAACTCCTCGGTAACTTATAATATCCTCATATTTTGCAACTGGGGGTACTTTATTTATTATAATACACAAATTTCAGTGAGTCATGTGACAGAAATGACATCACAACTCACCGTTTATAACTGATGACATCAGAACTCACCGTTTATAAGGATATAATTTACAGGATATTCATGGCTTTTGTGTATTGATATCATTTCTGTCACATGACTCACTGAAATTTGTGTATTATAATAAATAAAGTACCCCCAGTTGCAAAATATGAGGATATTTATAAGTTACCTCTGAGTTCCATGACCTGTATAAAAACACTCGGCCTTCGGCCTCATGTTTTTATATGGTAATGAAACTCCTCAGTAACTTATAATATCCTTATATTTTACAAGAGGGGGTACTTTATTCACTATATATCACACAAAGCATCCATAATAATTACCTAACTTCCAGAATATCAAAGGATCTATGTTCAAGTTTCAACTTCTATTAGCACAGGTATGGGAAACCCATTATGGAATGGAAACCCATTATCCAGAAAGCTCAGAATTATGGGAAGCCCGTCTCCCATAGACTCCATTTTAATCAAATAATTCAAGGTTTTAAAAATTATTTTCTTGCAATAATAAAACACTACATTGTACTTGAACGGAACTAAGATAAAATGAATCCTTATGGGAAGCAAAACCAGCCTACATTTAATTAATGTTTAAATTATTATTTTTTTTCTATAGACTTAAGGTATGGAGATCCAAATTACAGAAAGATCCAAGAATTCCAGATGTCCCATACCTATACATTAAAACAACTTTTCCACGGCAGTAGTTAGTGCCACAACTCTGCCTATTTCCAACCTGTAACTGAAAATGACATAGGGTTGTCAGGGTCGCTGACCCCAGCAAACAAAATAAGATCCACTGTGTTTTATTATTAATTTTATTATTCAGTTTCATTATTATTATTTTAATTGCTTATTTATGTTTTCAGGTCCTCTTTATTAATGATTCATTAATTCTTTGAAAGCTTTGACATCTCGTTCAGCAGAAGATCCTTGTCCTGCAATTCAAGCAGATGAGTTTGGTGAGGTGAAGGCAATAAAAGAAAGCCAGTTGCTGAGAGGGTGCACAAGAGAACATGTGCCATTCTTTCCCTCACTGAGTCTCACTATATGATTATAACTTCTTGTTAGTATCTATTTCATCATTCACACTATGAAATTACATACCTGTACAATTGTTCATATTGTTCTATCATTTCATATCTTTTTGTAACCTTAAATAAAGCTGCCTCCCTCGAATTCCCTGGCAGAACTCATTATAATTATGGCTTAAGGCCCATTTACTAAACAGGTGCTGAGTGCGAAGAACAAACAGGAACACCTATAAGTGCAACATGCACACGGAACTCTGGAATAGCTGCTTGTGCAAAGCAGATGAAAAGTTCAGGACTATCTAGCAGCCTATTCTGCAAACCAGTGCACAGCTGAAGTATGAGAGCTGGTTGGTGCAATTTATGACATTTTGACTGGTGCAATTGAGTGCTTATATTTGCACCTTGCAGTCATAAATGAGCCCACTTGTGTGTTGTGAGGAGATGCCAGCAGGGATATATGCCCGAAGTCCCATGCATACAGAAAACCAAGAGAGCACCAGCAGTAAGTAATAAGAATGTAAGGGAAAGTTAACCAAGGCATCTTAAATAAGAAATAGTGTCTATAAACACCTCTAACAAGGAACTATGGCAGATATATTAGGGATGGTGCCTATAGTAACAGTGGGATAATAGTCTCTGGGAAGGGAGTGTGGCTGTGGGATAGCAGGTATAGTAGGGAGAGATGGTGCCTATAGTAACAGTGGGATAATAGTCTCTGGGAAGGGAGTGGGACTGTGGGATAGCAGGTATAGTAGGGAGAGATGGTGTCTATAGTAACAGTGGGATAATAGTCTCTGGGAAGGGAGTGTGGCTGTGGGATAGCAGGTATAGTAGGGAGAGATGGTGCCTATAGTAACAGTGGGATAATAGTCTCTGGGAAGGGAGTGGGACTGTGGGATAGCAGGTATAGTAGGGAGAGATGGTGTCTATAGTAACAGTGGGATAATAGTCTCTGGGAAGGGAGTGTGGCTGTGGGATAGCAGGTATAGTAGGGAGAGATGGTGCCTATAGTAACAGTGGGATAATAGTCTCTGGGAAGGGAGTGTGACTGTGGGATCGCAGGTATAGTAGGGAGAGATGGTGCCTATAGTAACAGTGGGATAATAGTCTCTGGGAAGGGAGTGTGACTGTGGGATAGCAGGTATAATAGGGAGAGATGGTGTCTATAGTAACAGTGGGATAATAGTCTCTGGGAAGGGAGTGTGACTGTGGTATAGCAGGTATAGTAGGGAGAGATGGTGCCTATAGTAACAGTGAGATAATAGTCTCTGGGAAGGGAGTGTGACTGTGGGATAGCAGGTATAGTAGGGAGAGATGGTGCCTATAGTAACAGTGGATAATAGTCTCTGGGAAGGGAGTGTGACTGTGGGATAGCAGGTATAGTAGGGAGAGATGGTGCCTATAGTAGCAGTGGGATAATAGTCTCTGGGAAGGGAGTGTGACTGTGGGATAGCAGGTATAGTAGGGAGAGATGGTGCCTATAGTAACAGTGGGATAATAGTCTCTGGGAAGGGAGTGTGACTGTGGGATAGCAGGTATAATAGGGAGAGATGGTGTCTATAGTAACAGTGGGATAATAGTCTCTGGGAACGGAGTGTGACTGTGGTATAGCAGGTATAGTAGGGAGAGATGGTGCCTATAGTAACAGTGAGATAATAGTCTCTGGGAAGGGAGTGTGACTGTGGGATAGCAGGTATAGTAGGGAGAGATGGTGCCTATAGTAACAGTGGATAATAGTCTCTGGGAAGGGAGTGTGACTGTGGGATAGCAGGTATAGTAGGGAGAGATGGTGCCTATAGTAGCAGTGGGATAATAGTCTCTGGGAAGGGAGTGTGACTGTGGGATAGCAGGTATAGTAGGGAGAGATGGTGCCTATAGTAACAGTGGGATAATAGTCTCTGGGAAGGAAGTGTGACTGTGGGATAGCAGGTATAGTAGGGAGAGATGGTGCCTATAGTAACAGTGGATTATAGTCTCTGGGAAGGGAGTGTGACTGTGGGATAGCAGGTATAGTAGGGAGAGATGGTGCCTATAGTAACAGTGGGATAATAGTCTCTGGGAAGGGAGTGTGACTGTGGGATAGCAGGTATAGTAGGGAGAGATTGTGCCTATAGTAACAGTGGATAATAGTCTCTAGGAAGGGAGTGAGACTGTGGTATAGCAGGTATAGTAGGGAGAGATGGTGTCTATAGTAACAGTGGGATAATAGTCTCTGGGAAGGGAGTGTGACTGTGGGATAGCAGGTATAGTAGGGAGAGATGGTGCCTATAGTAACAGTGGGATAATAGTCTCTGGGAAGGGAGTGTGACTGGGATAGCAGGTATAGTAGGGAGAGATGGTGCCTATAGTAACAGTGGGATAATAGTCTCTGGGAAGGAAGTGTGACTGTGGGATAGCAGGTATAGTAGGGAGAGATGGTGCCTATAGTAACAGTGGATAATAGTCTCTGGGAAGGGAGTGTGACTGTGGGATAGCAGGTATAGTAGGGAGAGATGGTGCCTATAGTAACAGTGGGAAAATAGTCTCTGGGAAGGGAGTGTGACTGTGGATAGAGGTATAGTAGGGAGAGATGGTGCTATAGTAACAGTGGATAATAGTCTCTGAAGGGAGTGTGACTGTGGGATAGCAGGTTAGTAGGGAGAGATGGTGCTATAGTAAAGTGGATAATAGTCTCTGGGAAGGGAGTGTGACTGTGGGATAGCAGGTATAGTAGGGAGAGATGGTGCTATAGTAAAGTGGATAATAGTTCTCTGGGAAGGGAGTGTGACTGTGGGATAGCAGGTATAGTAGGGAGAGATGGTGCTATAGTAACAGTGGGATAATAGTCTCTGGGAAGGGAGTGTGACTGTGGATAGCAGGTATAGTAGGGAGAGATGGTGCTATAGTAACAGTGGATAATAGTCTCTGGAAGGGAGTGTGACTGTGGGATAGCAGGTATAGTAGGGAGAGATGGTGCCTATAGTAACAGTGGGATAATAGTCTCTGGGAAGGGAGTGTGACTGTGGGATAGCAGGTATAGTAGGGAGAGATTGGTGTCTATAGTAAAGTGGATAATAGTCTCTGGGAAGGGAGTGTGACTGTGGGATAGCAGGTATAGTAGGGAGAGATGGTGCTATAGTAACAGTGGATAATAGTCTCTGGGAAGGGAGTGTGACTGTGGGATAGCAGGTATAGTAGGAGAGATGGTGCTATAGTAACAGTGGATAATAGTCTCTGGGAAGGGAGTGTGACTGTGGGATAGCAGGTATAGTAGGGAGAGATGGTGCTATAGTAAAGTGGGATAATAGTCTCTGGAAGGGAGTGTGACTGTGGGATAGCAGGTATAGTAGGGAGAGATGGTGCCTATAGTAACAGTGGATAATAGTCTCTGGGAAGGGAGTGTGACTGTGGGATAGCAGGTATAGTAGGGAGAGATGGTGCTATAGTAACAGTGGATAATAGTCTCTGGGAAGGGAGTGTGACTGTGGGATAGCAGGTATAGTAGGAGAGATGGTGCTATAGTAACAGTGGGATAATAGTCTCTGGAAGGGAGTGTGACTGTGGGATAGCAGGTATAGTAGGGAGAGAGGGTGCCTATAGTAAAGTGGATAATAGTCTTGGAAGGGAGTGTGACTGTGGGATAGCAGGTATAGTAGGGAGAGATGGTGCTATAGTAAAGTGGATAATAGTCTCTGGGAAGGGAGTGTGACGTGGGATAGCAGTATAGTAGGGAGAGATGGTGCTATAGTAACAGTGGATAATAGTCTCTGGGAAGGGAGTGTGACTGTGGATAGCAGGTATAGTAGGGAGAGATGGTGCTATAGTAACAGTGGATAATAGTCTCTGGAAGGGAGTGGTGACTGTGGGATAGCAGGTATAGTAGGAGAGATGGTGCTATAGTAACAGTGGATAATAGTCTCTGGAAGGAGTGTGACTGTGGGATAGCAGGTATAGTAGGGGGGGGGGGGGGGGGGGGATGCAGGTAGTAGGAAGGATGTGACTGGGATGAGTATAGTAGGAGAGATGGTGCTATAGTAACGTGGATAAAGTCTTGGAGGAGTGTGACTGTGGATAGCAGGTATAGTAGGAGAGATGTGCTATAGTAAAGTGGATAATATCTCTGGAAGGGAGTGTGACTGTGGATAGCAGGTATAAGGGAGAGATGGTGCTATAGTAAGTGGATAATATCTCTGGAAGGAGTGTGATGTGGATAGCAGGTATAGTAGGAGAGATGGTGCTATAGTAATGGATAATAGTTCTGGAAGGGAGTGGACTGTGGATAGCAGTATAGTAGGAGAGATGGTCTATAGTAACAGTGGATAATAGTTCTGGGAAGGAGTGTGATGTGGATAGCGTATAGTAGGGAAGATGTGCTATAGTAACAGGATAATAGTCTCTGGAAGGAGTGTGACGTGGATAGCAGGTATAGTAGGAGAGATGTGCTATAGTAACAGTGGAATAATAGTCTCTGGGAAGGAGTGTGACTGTGGATAGAGGTATAGTAGGGAGAGATGGTGCTATAGTAACAGTGGATAATAGTCTCTGGGAAGGGAGTGTGACTGTGGATAGCAGGTATAGTAGGGAGAGATGGTGTATAGTAAAGTGGATATAGTTTGGAGGGGTGTGACTGTGGATAGGGTATAGTAGGGGAGATGGTGATAGTAAAGTGGATAATAGTTTGGAAGGGAGTGTGACTGTGGGATAGCAGGTATAGTAGGGAGAGATGTGCTATAGTACAGTGGATAATAGTTTGGAAGGGAGTGTGATGTGGGATAGAGTATAGTAGGAGAGATGTGCTATAGTAAAGTGGATATAGTTCTGGAGGAGTGTTGTGGATAGAGTAAGTAGGGAAATGTGTATATAAGTGATAATAGTCTGGAGGGAGTGTGAGGATGGTATGTAGGGAAGATGTGCTAAGTAAGTGATAATAGTTTGGAAGGAGGATGTGGATAGAGTATGTAGGAGATGTGTTATAGTAAGTGGTTATTCTGGAGGGAGTGTGATGTGGGATAGCAGGTATAGTGGAGAGTGTGTATAGTAAGTGGATAAGTTTGGAGGAGTGTGATGTGGATAGCAGGTAGTAGGGAGAGTGGTGTATAGAAAGTGGATATAGTTTGGAGGAGTGTGATGTGGATAGAGGTATGTAGGGAGAGATGGTGTATAGTAAAGTGATAATAGTCTTGGAAGGGAGTGTGATGTGATAGAGGTATAGTAGGGAGAGATGGTCTATAGTAGTGGATATAGTTCTGGAGGAGTGTGCTGTGGATAGAGGTATAGTAGGGAGGATGTGCTATAGTAAGTGATATAGTCTTGAAGGAGTGTGAGTGGGATAGAGGTATTAGGGGAGATGTGTATAGTAAAGTGGATAATGTTTGAGGGAGTGTGCGTGGTGGTATGTAGGGAGAGTTATGTAGTGGATAATGTTCTGGGAAGGGATGTGACTGTGGGATAGCAGGTTAGTGGGAGAGATGGTGCTAAGTAAAGTGGATTAGTCTGTGTGGGAAGTAGGGGAGATGTGTATAGTAAGTGGATATATTTGGGAAGGGAGTTGATGTGGATAGTTAGTAGGAGAGTGGTGTATGTAAGTGGTAATAGTTGGAAGGGTGTGACTGGGGATAGCAGTATAGTGGGAGAATGTGTCTATGTAAGTGGATAATAGTTTGGAAGGGAGTGTGTGGGATAGCAGGTATAGTAGGAGAGAGTGTATAGTAAAGTGGATATAGTTTGGAGAGGATGTGACTGTGGATAGAGGTATAGTAGGGAGAGATGGTGCTATAGTAACAGTGGATAATAGTTCTGGGAAGGAGTGTGACTGTGGATAGCAGGTATAGTAGGGAGAGATGGTGCTATAGTAAGTGGATATAGTCTCTGGGAAGGGAGTGTGAGTGGGATAGAGGTATAGTAGGGAGAATGGTGCTATAGTACAGTGGATAATAGTCTTGGGAAGGGAGTGTGACTGTGGGATAGTCAGGTATAAGGGAAGATGGTGCTAAGTAAAGTGGATAAAGTCTCTGGGAAGGGAGTGTGACTGTGGGATAGAGGTATAGTAGGGAGAGATGGTGCTATAGTAACAGTGGATAATAGTCTCTGGAAGGGAGTGTGACTGTGGGATAGAGGTATAGTAGGGAGAGTATGGTTGCTATAGTACAGTGGGATAGTTAGTCTGGGAAAGGAGTGTGCTGTGGGATAGAAGGTATAGTAGGGAGAGATGGTGCTATAGTAAAGTGGGATAATGTTCTGGGAAGGAGTGTGATGTGGGATAGCAGGTATAGTAGGGAGAGTGGTGTTATAGTAAAGTGGGATAATAGTCTCTGGGAAGGGAGTGGGGATGTGGATAGAGGTATAGTAGGGAGAGATGGTGTCTATAGTAACAGTGGGATAATAGTCTCTGGGAAGGGAGTGTGACTGTGGGATAGCAGGTATAGTAGGGAGAGATGGTGCCTATAGTAACAGTGGATAATAATCTCTGGGAAGGGAGTGTGACTGTGGGATAGCAGGTATAGTAGGGAGAGATGGTGTCTATAGTAACAGTGAGATAATAGTCTCTGGGCTATAAACAGTCTGGATGTTTATATTTGATATATAAAAGGAGATATATCTCGTGCTACGATGTTTCAGACATAAGTGACAAGTCCACACAACAGACAGGTGCAATAAATAAAAATCATAGTTCCCTCGCAGTACACTGGAATGAGGCTGACAGACAGGTACAATCACGTGGTACAACCAGGTAGCGCCATCTTTAAAGGGGACAGGTGCACTCAGGGTCTCTAGAGGCCTCTGAATTAAAGGTACAGGAGACAAGAGAAATATTATAAGTAGAGTTCAGCCCCAGTCACACATCCCACTTCTCCCCCCAGACACACTGTGCAACTCCCTGCAGCGTACTGGGAATCCATTGCTCACTGTATTTGCTCAGTGTGCGACCCCCGGGGTAACAGTGAGAAGAGAACAGAGCCGGGGGCGGGGCCTCGCACACAGGGAGGAAGAGGAGTAGCCGGCTGTTCCTATGCCAGGATTTGTAGCCAGGGGTGGGGTGAATGTGACGTCACGCGGTTTGATCTCCAGCAGAGGAGGAAAGTTACCGGGGGAACCTGCCGACTGAGTGAGTCTCAGTAGTTGAGATCGGACGGCTGCGGAAGGAGCGTGTGACTCAAGCTCGGAACAAGTGTCCTAGTGTGTGAGCGGCGAGGAAAAGTAGGACAGGTATAGTGAGCAATGGATTCCCTGCACGCTGCAGGGAGTTGCACAGTGTGTCTGGGGGGAGAAGTGGAATGTGTGACTTGGGCTGAACTGTACTTTAATATTATAATATATAATATAATATTTATCTTGTCTCCTGTACCTTTAATTAAAGACGGCGCTACCTGATTGTACCACGTGATTGCACCTGTCTGACTGAGCCTCATTCCCCTGTTGTGTGGACTTATTCCTCTCTGTTGTGTGGACTCACTCCTGTCTGTTGTATGGACTAGTCACTAGTCTTTCATTTAACTATTTGTTACCCTGGCAAGCGAGCACGTGTGTCACCTGTCCTGATTTAATGGGGCACTACCACTGTGTGTTCCAGAGCTGTACCATCAGTCTTTTGGGGGGGAATAGACAGATTTCCTTTGCTTTGGGACACTGTGGGAACACTTGCCTCTGGGAACAGAATCTACCTGATTCCACTTGCTCTTTGGAATCCTGCCAGGCTGATCCATACTGACTAGGCTCAGTGGTGGGTTAGTAGACTTTAGGGATAATGTGCTGTGCTTGTGAGTTGTCAGGGGCCACTTGTGGGGCCCTCTGAAAGACTTTCCCTTCACTGATGAAGTAGCAAGCTGGGAGTTGTGTTGCGTTATTCCTTATATACAGGAAGAAATCAGGTACCGCAAATTAAAGATGCCCGTCAGTAGAATATATAAGACGGTGACTGGTGCTATCTTTATAATTTCTGGAGAAGCCAACTGTAGGGTTTCAGGACACAGAGGAGTGGGGGAGATTTTAGTTGAAAACTAGGCTACTAGTTTACATTTGAGTTAACTGTTAGTATGATGTAGAGGGTTATATTCTAAGACAATTTTCAATTGGTTTTCATTTTTTATTATTTGTGGTCTTTGAGTTATTTAGCATTTTATTCAGCAGCTCTCCTGTTTTGCAATTTCAGCAATCTGGTTTCTAGGGACCAAATGACCCTAGCAACCATGCATTGATTTGAACAAGGGACTGGAATATGAATTGGGGAGGCCTGAATAGAAAGATAAGTAATACATAGTGGAAATAACATTGCATTTGTAGCCTTAAAGCCATTTTGTTGTTTAGATGGGGTCAGTGATCCCCATTTGAAAGTCAGAAGAAGAAGTCAAAGAATTTAAAAACTATAAAAAAAAAAAAAAATAACCACCAGTTGAAAAGTTGCTTAGAAATGGCCATTTTATAACAAGAGAAAAATTGGAGTGTGTGCTGCCACAAGAAAAATATAATGTAAATGGTACCACTCTAATAAACCAAAAAAATTTCGTGATTAAGTAAATAGCAAGGAGATTCACTCACAGTATGAGTGCCTATGAGTAAGTGCCCTATCAGGCACGAAACGCGTTAGGTTTTATGTCCTAATACATTTTCAACTTTTTTTAAAAAATATTTAGCTCTTGATTATTGGAGATCCTCACATTTTTCCTTTTGGATTTAGTGTCTTGCATTTTATAACAATACAGAAAGTTAACGTAAAGGTGAATGGCTTGATCACATTGGAGGGTGCGTGGGGTATTTGATGGTGTTTTATCTTGGTGACGTTTGTCCTGTGTATGGGAACTAAATATCCTAACCACTAATATCTGGTCAGATGTTGGCCACATATCGGTCAGACCGGCAGGAAAATCCAGTTAAACGAGGATCACATTTGGCTGCTGCCTTCTGATCACTCTGCTCTGGTCTCTAAAGTTGCTTAATCATTGGCTTCAGGGCACAAATTGGGGCACCAACTGGTTGATAAAATTAGGCCGGTTCAGCATTTTGCAGAGTATGCGAAGTGGAGTTTTGGGGCCACGCATGTGTTGTTTTCTATTTTCCTTTTAGCCAAAAACCGCACTGGGCAACATTGTCCATACAGCCAGATGTTTGTCGGATTGCAGTTGGTCTTCTCTAGTACAAGTCAAACGTGGGGGATCGGAGCGGCACAGCAGCCCTTGGATCTCCTGATTTGTACTGCCATACTGTTTTGAGTGTTTACTGATCCAAAATACTGTACATCACTAGTAACCGCAACTCCCAGTATCCTTCGGACAGCCTTCAGTTTGTTCTAAGGGGGCAGCAGTAGAGACACTTGAGGGTTTCCTTTTTGCCCATTGTGGGGTGTTAATTGGATAACTGGATAGGCCAGAAGGAGATGGGAAGCCTGTTTATCTGGTATTCCCTGGCTACTTAATCAGCTCCACCTTTTTTCCAGTTAAGGCCTGTGCCGAAGAGGGGTCATTTTTTAAAGGACTAGTGAAACTACAGGGTGGGTTGCTGGCCGAAGGGCATGTGCCTTATGGGACCCTGCTGACTGTGTTTGGCTAATTTAAAATTAACTGTTAGTATGATGTAGAGAGCGATATTCTGAGACAATTTACACTTGGTTTTAATTTTTTATTATTTGTGGCTTTTGAGTTATTTAGCTTTTTATCTGCAGTTTGCAATTTCAGCAGTCCGGTTGCTAGTGTCCAAATTATCTTAGAAACCATGCATTGATTTGAATAAGAAACTGGAATATGAATAGCAGTGGCCTGAATAGAAAGATGAGTAATAAAAAGTAGCAATAACAATACATTTGTAGCCTTCCAGATCATTTGTTTTCAGATGGGGTCTGTGACCCCTTTCTAAAAGCTAGAAAGGCAAATAATTAAAAAAACTATAGAAAATAAATAATGAAGACCAATTGAAAAGTTGCTTAGAATCGGCCATTCTATAACATACTAAACATTAACTTAAAGGTGAACCACTCCTTTAATTGCAAATTAAAGTAGTATCTGTCTCTTTTCTTCTTGTTTCTGACTCTTGAAACAATGTATCGGCTGTTGCCTCGTCTCCATCGGAGACAGGTGTGTTAATCGGCTGTTAATCAAGTATCAGAACCAGCAGAGCAACAAACTGGTTTCAACTGCAATTACGTTTATAGATAAAGGACTCGCCCTCCTGCATGTGTCAGAACCAGCAGTGATACTATAGACATGATGGTGACAGAGCCCCCCCACCCACCCCTTCCTTCCTGCTCACTGAGAATATGCTCAGCAGTCGCGTCTGTCAGTGCATGTGTGGGTCACCGGGTTGTGGTTGGTTGAATCATTGTCACTCCGGGGCAATATGTACTGCTGCTTCCACCTATGCGTATAATAATCTGCTTTCTAGTTCTGAGTCAGACGGACGCACAGACTGGTGTCACTGATACTGTACTGACCGCAGCTACACGGATTCCTTGTTTCAGTGCTGGCCACTCTCAGATTAACCCCCCATGTTTCTTAACCATGGCTCCCCAAATTTTGCTGACCTACAACTTTAAGCATTATTTTACGTTGGAGGATTGTGGGAGTTGTAGTCCAGACTGGGTCCCCAAAGTTATTAACCCATAGAATAATTAAATGCACCCCCCAAAGCTGTGGGGCTTGTCTCCCTTGGGGACGTGGAGCTGTATAAGGGGGGCTCAGCCTGAAATCCATATTAGGTGAGATCTTGGGGTTACAGGCATGGGACCTGTTATCCAGAATGCTTGGGACCTGGGGCTGTCGGGATAATGGATCTTTCCATGGGAGAAGTAAATGAAGTCCATGGGAGACGGCCTTTCCGGAATTCTGAGCTTTCTGTATAATGGGTGTCCGGATAATGGATCCTATACCTGTACTTAGAATTTTGGCCATATAGTGTATATGTCATTTGTGCTGAAGAGGCCTTTTCTATATTTGGATTTCCATAATTTGGAACTTCATACTTTAAAGTGGACCTGTCACTCAGACATAAAAAGCTGTATGATAAAAGTCCTTTTCAAATTAAACATGAAATCCAAATTCTTTTTTTATTAAAGCATTCATAGCTGTTGTAAGCTCATTTAAAAATCCCAGCTGTTAATCAAATATTGTCTGCCCCTCCTCTATGCCTTAGGCATAGAGGCATTGCCAGCAATTACTTTCCATTCAACACTTCTTAGATGTCACTGCTCTCCCCACATTCCACAATTTCCCTCCACCCTTTAATTGTGTAGCCAGGACATGGGGATGGACATCAGGTCCCCCCATTCTGGTGCACAAACAAGATTCTGAGATGATACAAGGCTTGTCTTAATAACAGTGTCCACAAAATGGCTCCTGCCTGCTTGTTATAATTATGAATTCCCAGACTGATGGAAACAAGATTCAAATAAATGAGGGGCTATTCTAAGCACTTTTGCAATGTACATTCATTATTTATTTAGTTTTTATTGCAAGATATTAAGGGATACATATACTGTTAATATGAATGAATTTTGTTACAGCAGCACCACCTGCTGGTCAGTTTCCCACCAGTCTGACCACCAAGTAGTCAAGGAAGTTGTCAGGAGAAAGAAAGAGGCTGCTCTGATGTTTTTCTGGTTTTCCTAAGCAGAAGAACATCAGAGCAGCCCCTTTCTTTCTCCTGACAACTTCCTTGACTACTTGGTGTTGCTGCTGTAACAAAATAAATTCATATAAACTACATGTATCCCTTAAAGGTGAACCACCCCTTTACAACTAGTTGTTTTTAGATAGATCGCCAGAAATAGAGACTTTTTCCAATGACTTTCTATTATCTATCTGTCACTGTTTTTCTAATATTGAAGTGTAAAGTGTAATTTCTCGCCTTCTAAAGCAGCTTGGGAGGGGGTGGGTGGGTCGCCGACCCTGTAAACTGTTCTGAATTGATACATTTCTTATCTTTGTCCCTGCTGAGCAGAATCCCTCGGTTTCATTAGAGGCAGCTGTTAGAATTGATACAATAGTTGCTAATACTCCAGAGATGCTGCTGAGAAATGGATCAACTAAATGTTGCAAAATTGTTCACCTGTTACTGAGCTGCCAGACTCAAACATCAGACGCACAAACATTCAATTTTAAACTTCGATTTTGGAAAAACAGTAAAAAAATAAATAATGGAAAGTCATTGAAAATAGTCTTTATTTCTGGGGAACAGTTTGAAAACAACTGAACTTAAAAAGTGTTTGAAAGAACCCCTTTAATATCATGGAATTTAAAAAATAAATAAATAGTAAATGTAAATTGCAAAAGCAATTAGGATGAGATTCAGGGTGAATGCTTATTTGCTCTGATAGTCTATACTGGATGACACAATGTATCCCAGATCTATAACCTTGCTATCAGCTAAGGGGGGATGTTGCAGAACTAAGGTTGACATTCCAAAAAATCCAGCAACCAATGCCTTATTATTGCTCATACCCCAGTATTGTGCAGTCTTAGAATATCCAATGGGAAGCCTTATTGCATGCACCCCAATGTGGGGCAGTCCCAGAATAACCAATGGAGCACATGGCACACCCCTATTGTTCTCTTTATGAGGTTAAAGCAACAAGTCAGATTAAAACGACATTTAATTTCTAAGTAATAACATCCCAGTTAGAATATTTCTCCCAGGCATAATGGTACAAGTTCAGTCTCTCTCGGCTCAGTTGGGTGTTTATTTCACTTTGCACTGTTCCCATATTGTGGAGAATTCCCCGCTGTAGTTTATTAGGACATGAGTGGAGCTAATTACAGTGTATCCAGATGCTGCACAATACAGTAACAAGGCTTAATGGCTTGTGGGTGTAATGAGTTAAACCTCCAGGGAAAGCACTTGTGCTGAGCCAACCGCACGCAGTAACCCTTACACTGCCAAATAGTGAGCCATGTTGCAAAGCGGCTTTGCTCTCGTTGGGAAGCTGGGAGTTGTAGTTCAAGTACAGCTGGAGACCTGATGTTCACTTTATGAAAGCAGTAGAACTGCTGCCCTTTGGTTTAAGCGGTTATTCACCCTTAAGTTAACTTTTAGTATGTTATAGAATGGTTAATTCTAACCAACTTTTCAATTGGTCTTCATTTTTTTTTAATATAGTTTTTCAATTATTTCCCTTTCTTCTGACGCTTTCAAATGACCCCCATCTTAAAAAACAAATGCTCTGTAAGGCTACAAATGTATTATTTCTACTTTTTTTTACTACTCGGCTTTCTACTCAGTCCCTCTCCTATTTATTTTGCAGTCTCTTATGCAAATCAATGCATGGTTGCTAGGGTAATTTGAACCCTAGCAACCTGATTGCTGAAACTGGAGAGCTATTGAATAAAAAGCTAACTCAAAAACCACAAATGATGAAGACCAATTGCAAGTTGTCTCGGAATATCACGCTCTACATCAGTGATCCCCAACCAGTAGCTCGCGAGCAACATGTTGCTCTCCAACTCCTTGGATGTTGCTCTCAGGGTCCTTAAAGCAGGTGCTTATTTTTGAATTTCAAGCTTGAAAGCAAGTTTTGGTTGCATAAAAACTAAGTATAGTGCCAAATAGAGCCTCCTGTAGGCTAACCAGTCCACATAGGGGCTACCAAAATAGCCAATGACAGGCTTATTTTGCACCGCAAGGGACTTTTTTTATGCTTGTGTTGCTCCCCAACTTTTTTTTACATTTGAATGTGGCTCAGAGGTAAAAAAGGTTGGGGACCCCTGCTCTACATGATACTTAAAGTTAATTTAAAGGTGAGCAACCCCTTTTAACTATTTGTATGCTTTAGAGAGTGATATTCCGAGACAATTTGCAATTGGTTTTCATTTTTTATTATCTGTGGTTTTTGAGTTTGGAAATTCAATTTTACATCCCCTGATTTTAAGTTTACCCCCATTTTACATTGTTGTTTTGTGGTTCCACCTATATATTAAGCATAATACATTTCCCTGACGTTACATTTTCCGTTTTTTTAAAAAAAAATTCTGGTCCCCTGAAAAACGTAAAATGGGGGTTCTTCTTGTGGTTTTTGAGTTATTTAGCTTTTTGCTATTCAGTTTGCAATTTCAGCAATCAGGTTCCTAGGGGTCCAAGTTACCTTAGCAACCGTGCATTGAATAAGAGACTGCAATATGAATAGAAAGATGAGCAATACAAATTAGCGATAACTATAAATGTGGAGCCTTACAGAGCATTTATTTTTTAGATAGGGGTCAGCACATTTGAAAGCTGGAAAGAGTCAGAAGAAAGCAAATTATTCAAAAACTATATAAAAAAAATAATAATGACCAATTGAAAAGCTGCTTAGAATTGGTCATTATACAATATACTCAAAGTTAATTTAAAGCTGAACCACCCCTTTAATGTAACGCTGGTAACATTTACTCCAGTTCCTGTAACCCATAGCAACCTTTGAAATGCCTGCTTTTATACAGGAGACCAGTTATTGCTCCGTGCTGTTTGGTCAATATGGGTTACTGTACCTGGGGCAAACTTTGCTTGTGTCACATTATGTCTTGGAGTTTTAGACATTCTATCGGGACATAAATAAACGTAATATGCCCCTATAATGCTCTGCTGCTCCCTATGTTGAATCTGGACCGTGAGTCGTTATTTTCTCAAGAGGAGGCAGAATAAAAATAGGGAAGAGGCATTTGGTCAGTAGTCAGAACTTGCAGTAACTTTAGTCGCTATTAGTTTGCTCTAGACTTCCAGGGGCTGATGGGAAATGTAGTTCACTGCCCCCCCCTCATGTTCCACTATAATGTACTTTAAAGGGGTTATTAACCTTTTCACTATGATGTAGAGAGTGAAATTATTTGACAAGTTGCAATTGGTCTTCATTGTTTTTATTTTATTTTTTTTACATTTTTTAAATTATTTAGCTCTTTCTTCAGCTTGGAATTTCAGCAGCAATCTGGTTGCTGGGCTCCAAATTTCCCTAGCCACCAGGCAGTGGTTTTAAAAGGGAAACTGGAATATGAATAGGAGAAGAGGATCTGAATAGAAAGATGTTACAAATAATAATAATACCAATAAGGATTAATTATATCTTAGTTGGGATCAAGTACAAGCTACTGTTTTATTATTACAGAGAAAAAGGAAGTCATTTTTAAAAATTTGGATAAAATGAAGTCCATGGGAGACAGCCTTTCCGGAATTTTGAGCTTTCTGTATAATGGGTGTCCGGATAATGGATCCTATACCTGTACTTAGAATTTTGGCCATATAGTGTATATGTCATTTGTGCTGAAGAGGCCTTTTCTATATTTGGATTTCCCTTAAAGTGGACCTGTCACCCAGACACACAAAGCTGTATAATAAAAGTCCTTTTCAAATTAAACATGAAACCCAATTTCTATTTTTTTATTAAAGCATTCATAGCTGTTGTAAGCTCGTTTAAAGATCTCCGTTGTCAATCAAATATTGTCTGTCCCTCCTCTATGAGGCGGGGCAAGCAATTACTTTCACTTTCCATTCAGCACTTCCTAAATGTCACTGCTCTCCCCACATTACCCTTTTTCTTTACCATTTTATTGTGTAGCCAGGGCATGGGGATGGACATCAGGTCCCCCATTCTGGTGCACAAACAAGATTCTGAGCTTATGCAAGGCTTGAATAACAGTGTCCACAAAATGGCTGCTGCCTGCTTGCTATAATTATGAATTCCCAGACTAAGGGAAACAAGATTCAGATAATTTATATAGTGTAAAATAAGTTCATTTTGCTTGACTAATGTGATGAAATAGGATTTTGAATAATGTTTTTGGGTGAAGGGTCCCCTTTAAAGCTTTTGTCTATAATCTCCCAGTAAGATAAAAAATGGGCACAGCTGATTGGACGCTGTTGTTAAAGGGCCTCTGACATTTAACATGATATGGAACCTGTTATCTTTGAGCTCCTGTACTGAGGCATTATCAAAGTTCAACGGCCTTGTTTGTTTTGTGTCATCCAAATCTCTCCTATTCTAGCCGATTAAATACAACTCCCTGCAACAGTGTAATTATAGGAATTGGGCTTTTCTGTGTGTGTATGTTACATACTACTAAATGCAAGAATTCCTCTAATGAAGTGCCATTGGGTTAAAGGGGTTGTTCACATTAAAGTTTAGCATTTACTATGATGTAGAGCGTGATATTCTGAGACAATTTGCAATTGGTTTTCATTTTTTATTATTTCTGGTTTTTGAGTTATTTAGCTTTTTATTCAGCAGCAGTTTACATTTTCAGCAATCTAGTTGCTAGGGTCCAACTTACCCTAGCAACCACTCATTGATCTGAATAAAAGACTGGAATATGAATAGGAGAGGGCCTGAATAGAATATGTAATAAAAGTGGAAATAACATTGAATTTGTAGCCTTGCAGAGTATTTGTTTTATATATACCCCCCCCCCCATTTTAAAGCTGGAAAGAGTCAGAAGAAGGCAAATAAATTAAAAAAAAACTACACCAAATAAAAAGCCAAATAATTTAAACTATAAATAAATAAATCATGAAGACCAATTGAAAAGTTGCTTGGAACTGGCCGTTCTTCTACATACTTAAAGTTAAAACAAAGGTGAACCACCCCTTTAAATGAAACTCTGAATCGAATCTGAGGTTGTGGGTCGTACAGCTGGTGGTGTGTATACCTTTAAACAGCAAATCACTGCTTGAAAGTCAAAGGTTTAGTTTCAGGGTTGTGACTGTGCCACTTATTTAAAGATAGGGGAGTAGTTTGCTTGCGGTTGGCATTGCTTAATCTTCACTTTCTGTTGAGAAAGCCTTGGGGTCAGTTCAGTTCATTGCTTTGTTATTGTAATCTCTGCTAACATTACTGTTTGGTAACCACATACACAGTTACCTGCCCACCTTTATTATCAGACCCTGCCCAAACACTAGTGGCCTTAAAGGAGTTGTTCACCATTAAGTTAAATGTCAGTGTGGTGTAGAGAGTGATATTCTGAGACAAATTGCAATTGGTTTTCATTTTTTATTATTTCTGGTTTTTGAGTTATTTAGCTTTTTATTCAGCAGCTCTCCAGTAATCTGGTTGCTTAGGTCCATATTACCCCAGCAACCATGCATGAATATGAATAAGGGACAGAAATATGAATAGGAGAGGGCCTGAATAGAAAGATGAGCAATAAATAGTAACAATAAATGTGTAGCCTTACAGGGCATTTGTTTTTTTCAGGTGGGGTCAGTGACCCCCATTTGAAAGCTGGAAAGAGTCGGAAGAAGATGGGAAACTATAACAAAAAGACAAATTGAAAAATTACTTAATAGAACTGGATTATGAATAGGACAGGGCCTGAATAGTAAGAAGAGTAATAAAAAGTAGCAATAACCATGAGCTGCCTCAGCGTTTTTCCCCATAGGTTGCAATGAAAAGTCGCCTGCGCTAATGCAAACGCGGCGATGCGTTTTCTATAGTCGCCACGACTATAGAAAACACATTAGCGCAGGCGACTTTTCATTGCAACCTATGGGGAAAAACGCGGAGGCAGTTCGGGGAGATAGTTGCTCAAAAGACGAGGCGATTAGTGGCCAGGCGACAAAATCTCCCCGAATCTCCTCGTGTGGACTAGCCCTAAATGTGTAGCCTTACAGAGCAATTGTTTTTTTAGATGGGGTAAGTGACCCTCATTTCAAAGCTGGAAAGTCAGAAGAAGAAGGTAAATAAATTAAAAAAAAAAAACTAGGGATGCAGTGAATCCAGGATTCGGTTCGGGATTCGGCCTTTTCCAGCAGGATTCTGTGTGTGTGTGTGTGTCTGTCTGAACGGAATCCAAATCCTAATTTGCATATGTAAATTAGGTGTGGGAAAGGAAATTTACATGAATTTTCATCTCAAAACAAGGAAGTAAAACATTCTTTTTCCACTTTCTTTCCCCGCCTATAATTTGCATATGCAAATTAGGGGTCGGTATTCGCCCGAATCTTTCGCGAAGGATTCTGGGATTTGGCCGAATCCCAAATAGTGGATTCAATGCATCCCTAAAAAAAACCTATAAAAAATGAAGGCCAATTGAAAAGTTGCTTAGAACTAGCCATTGTATAACATACTAAACGTTAACTAAAAGGTGAACCACTGATTAAAGCCATGGTCAGGTTTTATAGCAGCAAAGCATTGGGCTGCCAAGTATTAAAGTAACACAGTCGGGTGCTGCGGGGCCGGCAGCCTGAATAAACACCCCGCTCTGTAGGGTTACAGCAAGGATTGAATTGTGACGTCACCTTGCTTTCCTACCATGAAAGAGAATTTCATGTTTGTTTTTAGTTTCATATATTTCTCTCTTGAGCAGAGTAGGGGGTTCAGATTTGTTTATAATCCCCCTGTAAGGGGCACAGACAAAGGCTGGATATGCAGGTCGGGGGTCATTACAAACAGTTCTGTATCGAAACAAACAATAGATAAGTATAAAACGGATTGTAATGGGCCACACTGTGCAGTCACACCATGTGCCTCCTTATTTGTGTATTGTGACGCTGCCTCTTTATTGTGTGCATGTGTTTAAAGGGGAAGTATAGATAAATCAAATGAACCATTACACATGCATGGGACTCTGGGTTTTCCCGCATAATGGATCTTTCCATAATTGGTGATCATGGGACATTGAGAAGATGGTGACGTGGAGCCCCCATAGAAAGGGTTGTGTGTTTTTCAGTTCCAGGGCTGCTGGATCTATTCACTCGGGTTGTGCCAGACATTGTAATCCACCTCCCATGAATTGCACTTCGTTAATCGGGACATAAGTATAGACTTTAGTGCCTAAAAGTTGGTCCAACCATTAGAACTATGCCAGTATCTGGGCAGCTTCATTGGCTTTGGTCTCAGGTACTTCTGGTTCTAAATATAACCGGGATAGAGGATTCACTACTTTATGGCACGTGACTTCCTTGAGGAGTTTCACTTGGTGAGTTGGGACAGGGCAGTGCCAGACAGGTGCCCACGGAGGTTCCTGTTGCGTTTAAGGAAGAATTGCTGAGCAAATATGAGAAGCGTGTGTGCGTAAGTACTTACTTGGTACTCGCCGTGCAACAGGTTTTTGGGGTGTGTCGGGTAACTCCAGGATTTTCTGGCATGATGTACTGCTATGGAGCTTTCCCAAGGGAACAGACTTGTACAGATGCTGGTGTGTGTGTGGTGCAAAGGAGATGGTTACGGGCAAATCAAAAAGTCTAAAGTGAATCTATTCTCTTCCAGCCCTGTTTCCTCTTCATTCTCTACTTTCTCTTCCAGCCCTGTCTCTCCTCCATTCTCTACTTTCTCTTCCAGCCCTGTCTCTCCTCCATTCTCTACTTTCTCTTCCAGTCCTGTCTCTTCTCCATTCTCTACTTTCTCTTCCAGTCCTGTCTCTTCTCCATCCTCTACTTTCTCTACCAGCCCTGTCTCTTCTCCATTCTCTACTTTCTCTTCCAGCCCTGTCTCTTCTCCATTCTCTACTTTCTCTTCCAGCCCTGTCTCTTCTCCATTCTCTACTTTCTCTTCCAGCCCTGTCTCTTCTCCATCCTCTACTTTCTCTTCCAGCCCTGTCTCTCCTCCACTCTCTTCTTTCTCTTCCAGTCCTGTCTCTTCTCCATCCTCTACTTTCTCTTCCAGCCCTGTCTCTCCTCCATTCTGTTCTTTCTCTTCCAGCCCTGTCTCTCCTCCATTCTCTACTTTCTCTTCCAGCCCTGTCTCTCCTCCATTCTCTACTTTCTCTTCCAGCCCTGTCTCTCCTCCATTCTCTACTTTCTCTTCCAGCCCTGTCTCTCCTCCATTCTCTACTTTCTCTTCTCCATTCTCTACTTTCTCTTCCAGCCCTGTCTCTCCTCCATTCTCTACTTTCTCTTCCAGCCCTGTCTCTCCTCCATTCTCTACTTTCTCTTCCAGCCCTGTCTCTCCTCCATTCTCTACTTTCTCTTCCAGCCCTGTCTCTCCTCCATTCTCTACTTTCTCTTCCAGCCCTGTCTCTCCTCCATTCTCTTCTTTCTCTTCCAGCCCTGTCTCTCCTCCATTCTCTTCTTTCTCCTCCAGCCCTGTCTCTCCTCCATTCTCTTTTCTCCTCCAGCCCTGTCTCTCCTCCATTCTCCTTTCTCCTCCAGCCCTGTCTCTCCTCCACTCTCTACTTTCTCTTCCAGCCCTGTCTCTCCTCCATTCTCTTCCAGCCCTGTCTCTCCTCCACTCTCTACTTTCTCTTCCAGCCCTGTCTCTCCTCCATTCTCTTCCAGCCCTGTGTCTCCTCCACTCTCTTCTTTCTCTTCCTGCCCTGTCTCTTCTCCATTCTCTACTTTCTCTTCCAGCCCTGTCTCTGCCCCATTCTATTATTTCTCTTCCAGCCCTGTCTCTTCTCCATTCTCTTCTTTCTCTTCCAGCCCGGTCTCTCCTCCATTCTCTACTTTCTTTTCCAGCCCTGTCTCTCCTCCATTCTCTTCTTTCTCTTCCAGCCCTGTCTCTTCTCCATTCTCTTCTTTCTCTTCCAGTCCTGTCTCTTCTCCACTCTCTACTTTCTCTTCCAGCCCTGTCTCTTCTCCATTCTCTACTTTCTCTTTCAGCCCTGTCTCTCCTCCATTCTCTTCTTTCTCTTCCAGCCCTGTCTCTTCTCCATTCTCTTCTTTCTCTTCCAGCCCTATCTCTTCTCCATTCTCTTCTTTCTCTTCCAGCCCTGTCTCTTCTCCATTCTCTACTTTCTCTTCCAACCCTGTCTCTGCCCCATTCTATTATTTCTCTTCCAGCCCTGTCTCTCCTCCATTCTCTACTTTCTCTACCAGTCCTGTCTCTCACCCTCCTCCATTCTTCCCATTCAGCTCTCAATCTCTCCCCCCCCATACTCCTCTTCCAGTAGGAACTATCGTGCAAAGCAGGGTGCAAACAAGAGGGGTTAAATATGAGACAACTGTATCCTTTTAAAATGCTGTTGGTTTCTATTGACAGTGACCCCGGCAACCAGACAGTGGATAGACTATAAAGCGGAGTTATTGTTGAAGTGTAAATATGAAAGTGACAAGTTGCAAATAAGCATTGTCAGAATGTCATTGTCATGTCTCTGTAGGGTGAAGTCTATTCATGTGATGTTACAGTTCAGAGGTGGGTTGCTGTATGTACACACATTGTGGTGTTTGGTGTAAATAGCCGTTTGTTTTGAGCATGCTTGGGCCCCTTGCCTGCCATATGATACAGGTTGCGAGATGTTTTGCTTGACTTTTGTAGCATTTGCTGATCTGGTTGTTAGGTCCCAATTCACCCTAGCAACCAGGCAGTGTTGTGAATGAGAGCCTGGAAGATGAATAAGAGAGAGTCTGAATTAAATCAAAAGTAACTATATAAATAAAACTGTAGCCTCACAGAACACTGTTCTTTTGGCTGCCAGGGTCGGTGACCCCCATCTGAAAGCTGAAAAGAGGCAGAAGAGGAAGTCAAATAATTTAACCACCTTGTTATGGGAAAGTGAATTTCCTTTGTACGCTGCACTTCCTGTTTGTTTTTGGCTTTGGACCACAAGACAGTGACAGGGAAATGAATGCTGGGAAGTTACACATTTACCAGCTCTCCATAAAACTCCGGGAGTGATAGAGAAAGGCCATCCAGCCCCTGCTGAGGGTGTCGGGAGTAGGAAGGGCCCGGTGTGGGGGCCCACATTGATTTTCAGTGTAGAACATCACCTACAATCTCTAAAGGGTTTTCCTGTGGTTTGAGGTTGAGAGTAGAGAGACACTGAAGGATGGTGCTGTCGCTGGTCTCCTGTGGAACGGCACTTGATCAGCCTTTATTATAAGTGACAGGGCTAGGGACTTGGTTACTGTAATAATTCCACCCTGTGCAAGCTGAAACCTGCCTAATCCCTGCTGTATACCCACTCCCTGCTGTATACCCACTCCCTGCTGTATACCCACTCCCTGCTGTATACCCACTCCCTGCTGTATACCCACTCCCTGCTGTATACCCACTCCCTGTTGTGCTTCAACATACAAAATGTAGTGTGAGAACTCGCCTGTATGTGTATCTTTTATTGTTATGTTTCATATATACTCCAGTTGTGTTTTATACTCCTTATTTGTACATTGAAAGGACAACTGAAGCCGATGACCCAACATACACACTGCTACATTTCTCCCCAGTATCTGGGGTTACTGGGTGTCCCAAGTCTCCCTGGTGCTTAAAGGGAGTTGTTCACCTTTAAATTAACTTTCCTTATGATGTAGAGAGGAGTATTCTGAGACAATTTGCTGTTGCTTTTAATTTTATATTATTTGTGGTTTTTGGCTTATTTAACTTTTTATTCAGCAGCTCTCCGGTTTGCAGTTTCAGCAGTCTGGTTGTGATGGTCCAAATTACCCTAGCAACCAGATACTGATTGGAATAAGAGGCTGGAATATGAATAGGAGAGGCCTGAATAGAAAGACGAGTAATAAAAAGTAGTAATGACAATACATTTGTAGCATACAGAGCATTTGTTTGTAGGTGGGGTCAGTGACCCCCATTTGAAAGCTGGAAAGAGTGAGAAGAAGATGGCAAATAATTCAAAAACTATATAAAAAAAAGACCAATTGAAAAGTTGCTTAAAAATAGCCATTCTATAACATACTCAATAAGGTGAACCACCTTTTTATGTCTACTAGAAAATCATGTAAATATTAAATAAACCCAATAGGCTGGTTTTGCTTCCAATAAGGATTAATTATATTTTAGTTGGGGGTCAAGTACAAGCTACGGTTTTATTATTACAGAGAAAATAGAAATAATTTAAAAAAATTTGAATTATTTGGATAAAATAGTCTATGGGAAGACGACCTTTCCGTAATTCTGAGCTTTCTGGTAACTGGTTTCCGGATAACTGTCCCATGCCTGTAGTTTAAACTAAATTTGTTTAAAGGGATACTGTCATGGGAAAAAAAAAATTTCAAAATGAATCGGTTAGTGCTGCTCCAGCAGAATTCTGCACTGAAATCCATTTCTCAATAGAGCAAACTGATTTTTTTATATTCAATTTTGAAATCTGACATGGGGCTAGACATATTGTCAATTTCCCAGCTGCCCCAAGTCATGTGACTTGTGCTCTGATAAACTTCAATCACTCTTTACTGCTGTACTGCAAGTTGGAGTGATGTCACCCACTCCCTTTCCCCCCCCCCCCCAGCAGCCAAACAAAAGAACAATGGGAAGGTAACCAGATAGCAACTCCCTAACACAAGATAACAGCTGCCTGGTAGATCTAAGAACAGCACTCAATAGTAAAAATCCATGTCCCACTGAGACACATTCAGTTACATTAAGAAGGAAAAAAAGCAGTCTGCCAGAAAGGCACAAGTCACATGACCAGGGGCAGCTGGGAAATTGACAAAATGTCTAGCCCCATGTCAGATTTCACAATTAAATATAAAAAAAATCTGTTTGCTCTTTTGAGAAATGGATTTCAGCGCAAAATTCTGCTGGAGTAGCACTATTAACTGATTCATTTTGAAAAAAAAATGTTTTTCCTATGACAGTATCCCTTTAAGTGCTGTGGTGAGGAGGAGGGTAAGCTGTCTGAGCTTGTATGTTTATACTAAACCAGGAGCTGCCATATTGCTTACGAGACTCCTCTCCTAGTTATAATAATACATGAGCTTTTGAAGTGCATTAGCCTCCTCCTCATTGGGAATCTACAAGTGCACAGACTTTGTACTTGAATATATTTAAAGGAGAAGGAAAGGTTAAAATGAAGTAAGCTTTATCAGAAAGGTCTATATAAATACACCAGTAAATCCTCAAAGTAATGCTGCTCTGAGTCCTCTTGTCAAAAGAAACACCAAATTTCTTTCCTTTTATTGTGTTAACATGGGCTTCTGTATCAGACTTCCTGTTTTCATCTTAAATCTCCAGGGCTTGGGCTTGAGCATGCTCAGTTTGCTCCTCTCTCCCTCCCTGCTGTAATCTGGGAGCCCAGTCCTATGCGTGAGCAGGGAGACACTCAGGCAGGAAGTGATGTCACGCCAAGTTAATATGGCAGCTGCTATCCTAAACAAACAGAGAGCTTCTAGAGCTTTATACTTTGGTATGGAAAAACATTCTATAGAATAAATATAGCATTCTAGCTTGCACTATTGCAGCTAAATCTATTGGCAATAAAATGCCTCCGTAGCTTTCCTTCTCCTTTAAAGGAGAAGTTCAGATTTGTATTCTTTATGGTTTGTTAAATTATATTTATTACTGAAAGAAATGTACCATAAACAGTTAATTTTGAACCTTGGGGTTAAAAGGGCGGTTCACCTTTAAGTGTACTTTTAGAATGTTATTTATTGGTCAATTTAAAACTTTCATTGCATGGTCATCATTATTTTTTTTTTTTTTATAGTTTTTGAATTATTTGCCTTTCTCTTCTGACTCTTTCCCGCTTTTAAATCAGGGTCACTGACCCTCCCCCCTCATCTAAAAACAAGTGCTCTAAAAGGCTACACATTTGTTATGGCTACTTTTTATTACTCATATTTCTATTCAGGCCTCTCCTAGTCATAGTCCAGTCTCATATTCAAATCAATGTATAGTTGCTAGGGTATGTTGAACCCTAGCAACCAAAATTGCTTACATTGCAAACTGGAGAGCTGCTGAATAAAAAGCTAAATAACTAAATCTGGCATTTCTTTTCAGATGAAAACATTTCAACCTGTTACATTTTTACCCCCTCCCCAAACTTTAATGGTTTGCAATTATTTGTAGAGCCAGCCTTGAGGCTAGTTGGGGCTGTTAATCCAGTCTCGCTTATTTACATGCATAATATCTAACTGAAGCACAAGCCTTTCACTTGACAAGCAGCTCCATCAGGGCTTATTCTTAATGATCGCAACGACTGCTTCATAGGGTCAGTGTCTTCCCTAAATGTGTCTCTAGTCAAGCCAAACTCACTCTTTCATGCCCAGTTTAACTCTATGTTGCTTTTCTTCCCCAGGATGCTGCAGACCTTTTACGACTATTTCTGGTGGCACAGACTATGGCTGCCCATTAACCTAACCTGGGCCGACCTTGAGGATAAGGATGACCGAGTTTATGCCAAAGCGTCAGACCTCTATATCACGATACCCCTTGCTTTTGTGTTTCTCATTGTGCGGTATATTTTTGAAATGTGAGTATCTTGAATCAATATTCCAACTGTATTGTACAATGAACTGCAGGCCTGTTAGTCTGTCTAGATCAGGGGTCCCCGACCTGTTGAGCCACATTTAAATGTAAAAAGAGTTGGGGAGCAACACAAGCATGGAAAAAGTCCCTGAGGGTGTCAAATAAGGGCTGTGATTGACTATTTATTAGCCCTTATGTGGACTGGTGGCCTACAAGAGTCTCTGTTTGGCATTATAACTGTTTTTTATTTAGGGAATGCACTGAATCCAGGATTCATTTTGGAATCTGGCCAGGATCCGGCCTTTTTCAGCAGAATTCGGATTCAGCCGTATCCTTGTGCTTGGCCGAACCAAATCCTAATTTGCAAATGTAAATTAGGGTTGGATAGGATTTGGATTCGGTATTCGGCTAAATCTTTCACTAAGGATTCAGGGATTCGGAGGAATCCCATATAGTGGATTCGGTGCATCCCTATTTTTATGCAACTAAAACTTGCCTAGAATTCAAAAACAAGCACTTACTTTAAGTCCATTGGGAGCAACATCCAACTGGTTAGTGAGCTCAAGAGCCACTGGTTGGGGGATCACTGGTCTAGATAATGACAAATGCAGGCAACTATGGGTTTACTTGCTGCTACAAATACTCCATAAGTAGGAGATGCCATGTGCTTGTTTTAGCCATCTGGCATGCTGCCTCACACAGAATATCTCTGCTTAGTATGGCAGCTCGCAGGGCAGATGGGTTGAGTGGACCATGTTTTTGAGTTCCTGGCCTTTAGTAGATGTTGAGTTTCTATCCCTGCCATGTTTAAGTAGAATTTGAGGCCTTATGGGATGCACAGTGCTTTATAGCATTGACTTGAATGGGACAGAGCTAGACTATGTCAGTACTTGCTCTTTTCAGCTTGTAACTGATCCCCAGAGCGTTTTTATGGTGAAAAGCAGCAGTCGGGTCTCCCATTCAAGTGTCCAGGGTATGGAACCAGTGGGAATGATTTCCATTGCTTTATAGGGTTACCCTGACACTTCTTTTTTTGTTGGTTTTGGCAGTTCTGTAGCTGGTCCACTCGCAAATCTCCTCGGTGTAAAAGATAAAGTGCGGCTTCGGGCAGCACCCAGCCCCGTTCTTGAAAAATTCTACACCTGCTCATCGAAGCTCCCCAGACAGGTACGTTGTGCTCCGGTTTTGGTTAAACTAAACCACCTTGACCCCCCCTTTTTTTCCAGATTTCCCACCCTAACCTTAGGTTAACCTCACACCGGTACTGTCCAGGGTTGGAAGTAACTGACATCAATGGTGTTTATCTGTCACTGCACAAATGGGGCTTCATCCCATGACATTGATCAACACTGGACAGTACTGGCATTTCCTCTCCATGGCAGAACAAACCCCAAAAGTGGTGTAAGCCAGGGCTGCCATCTGGACGGGACAGTTGCCCAAGGGTTTTTGTGTCTTAGGTGGGCCCGGCTGTGCTGGACTTGCTTGATTAGCCGGGCCCCCCTGCTTTCAGCGAGCTGCAGACTTTGGAAGGGAGGGTGGAGCTCACGTGCGGCATCATCTTTATGTAACAACTTTCTCTACTTTTCATTGGTCACTGAAGTTTGTCACAAGAAAGATGCATGGGGATTGGATAGGCTGAAGGGGAAGTTCAAACTTGACCCAGCTGTACCGGGACTTAGGCTTAGACCTGAGCTCCTGTCCTCCCTTCTGAAGTTTTCACCTTGGCCACCAATATTTTTTTTTTTTTTTTTTTACTCTTGGGGGAGGGTTGCCATTAATAGTTTATTTTTTAATTTTGTGGAGTTGGTGTTGTCTATTAATGTTTTTTGTAACTTGCAGGGGGGGGGCTAGCCACCAGTAGGTCTGGGGCTGGCATGGGGTGCTGCCAAGGGGGCCCAGAAAATTGACGCACTAGGCCCCGCAATGTCTGATGGTGTCTGCTTCCTCCACCATTATCAGCTTCAAATAAATAAAAAGTATTCAATACTTTTATGAGCAGAGACAAAAGGTTACACAGGGAAGAGGAGAGATGAATGCAGATAGAAATGTCCAAGGTCCAAGGGGAAATACTGTTTGTTATACAATAAAACATCAAGGCTGGAGGAGGATGTGAGGTTAATATAGGACATTGGGCTGTTATAGATGCAATACCTGGAAGCTAGGCCCTGGCATGTCCCCAAAAATGATTTGTACCTCCATGAAACAGAACTTTAAATTCCTATTTCCACTTGCAGATTGATCTGGAGAACCTCTCGAAGGCGAGCAGACTTACTGTGCGACAGGTGGAGAGATGGTTCAGACGGAGGAGGAATCAGGACAGGCCAAGTTTGCAGAAGAAGTTCCGGGAAGCAAGGTACGGGGGAAAACCCACTTATAATTCTTAAAGAAACAGTTGTGTTACAATTAAAAACTGGATTAACAGGCTGTGCAAAATAAAAAAATGTATCTAATATAGTTAGTTATCCAAAAATGTAATGTATAAAGGCTGGAGTGACTTGATGTGTAACATAATAGCCAGAAAACTACTTCCTGCTTTTCAGCTCTCTCTGAGTTAGTCAGCGACTTTAGGGGGCCAACATGGGACATAACTGTTCAGTGAGTTTTCAATTGATCCTCAGCATTCAGCTCAGATTCAAAAGCAACAGTTATGACCCATGTGCCCCTCCCTCAAGTCACTGATTGGTTACTGCCTGGTAACCAATCAGTGGAAACCAAGAGAGCTGAAAAGCAGGAAGTAGTGTTCTGGCTATTATGTTAGACATCCAGTCACTCCAGCCTTTACACATTACATTTTTGGCTAACTAACTATATTAGAAACATTTTTATTTTGCATAGCCTATCTATTTACCCAGTTTTTATTTTTACACTGAACTGTTCCTTTAAGACTGCAGCATACAAGGAGATTCCTGACAATCCAGTGCTTCCTACTTTATGGCATACGTTTGGGGAAGGCTTTGTCTTGTTTCAGTACAATAATGCCCCTATGCATATAGCCAGGGTTTCATAAAATGGGAAGAACCTGACTGATCCCTGACCCTCAACCCAAGTGAACCCGCATGGGATGAACTGTAATGTGACAGTGAGCCAGGCCTGATCCCCAATATCACTGCCTCATTATGTTCTTATGGCTGAATGGAAGCAAATCCCACTAACAATGTCCCAACATCTAGTGGGAAGCCTTCCCAGAAGAGCAGAGGCTCCTATATCTGCAAAGGTTGGACCAATGTCCTACTAATCACTCAGTTGGGGAATCAGATGTTGTTCAGGAAGGTGTCTGGATTCTTTTGGCCATATAGTGTATTTGAGATCTGTTCTACAGTGCATTGTCTAGAAAAAAGGGTATAACAGCCCCTCTAGTGACTGTAGATAGATAGATAGATAGATAGATCAATAGATGATGGATAATGATAGATATACAGTGGTGTGAAAAACTATTTGCCCCCTTCCTGATTTCTTATTCTTTTGCATGTTTGTCACACAAAATGTTTCTGATCATCAAATACATTTAACTGTTAGTCAAAGATAACACAAGTAAACACAAAATGCAGTTTTTAAATGAGGGTTTTTATTATTTAGGGAGAAAAGAAATCCAAACCTGTGTGAAAAAGTAATTGCCCCCTGAACCTAATAACTGGTTGGGCCACCCTTAGCAGCAATAACTGCAATCAAGCGTTTGCGATAACTTGCAACGAGTCTTTTACAGCGCTCTGGAGGAATTTTGGCCCACTCATCTTTGCAGAATTGTTGTAATTCAGCTTTATTTGAGGGTTTTCTAGCATGAACCGCCTTTTTAAGGTCATGCCACAACATCTCAATAGGATTCAGCTCAGGACTTTCACTAGGCCACTCCAAAGTCTTCATTTTGTTTTTCTTCAGCCATTCAGAGGTGGATTTGCTGGTGTGTTTTGGGTCATTGTCCTGCTGCAGCACCCAAGATCGCTTCAGCTTGAGTTGACGAACAGATGGCCGGACATTCTCCTTCAGGGTTTTTTGGTAGACAGTAGAATTCATGGTTCCATCTATCACAGCAAGTCTTCCAGGTCCTGAAGCAGCAAAACAACCCCAGACCATCACACTACCACCACCATATTTTACTGTTGGTATGATGTTCTTTTTCTGAAATGCTGTGTTACTTTTACGCCAGATGTAACGGGACGCGCACCTTCCAAAAAGTTCAACTTTTGTCTCGTCGGTCCACAAGGTATTTTCCCAAAAGTCTTGGCAATCATTGAGATGTTTTTTAGCAAAATTGAGACGAGCCTTAATGTTCTTTTTGCTTAAAAGTGGTTTGCGCCTTGGAAATGTGCCATGCAGGCCGTTTTTGCCCAGTCTCTTTCTTATGGTGAAGTCGTGAACACTGACCTTAATTGAGGCAAGTGAGGCCTGCAGTTCTTTAGATGTTGTCCTGGGGTCTTTTGTGGCCTCTCGGATGAGTTGTCTCTGCGCTCTTGGGGTAATTTTGGTCGGCCGGCCACTCCTGGGAAGGTTCACCACTGTTCCATGTTTTTGCCATTTGTGGATAATGGCTCTCACTGTGGTTCGCTGGAGTCCAAAAGCTTTAGAAATGGCTTTATAACCTTTACCAGACTGATAGATCTCAATTACTTTTACTAGTTTATTTTTTAACAAGGAGGGCAATCACTTTTTCACACAGGCCCATGTAGATTTGGAGTTTTTTTTCTCCCTTAATAACGTAAACCTTCATTTAAAAACTGCATTTTGTGTTCAATTATGTTATCTTTGACTAATAGTTAACGGTTTTTGATGAGCAGAAACATTTAAGTGTGACAAACATGCAAAAGAATAAGAAATCAGGAAGGGGGCAAATAGTTTTTCACACCACTGTAGATGATAGAGAGATAGAAAGATATATGCATAATATAGATAGATAAAGAGAGATAGATGGAAAGAATGATAGATAGAAAGATATATGATCGATACAAAGATAGATAGATGATAGATGATTGATAGATAGATGATTGATAGATAGATGATAGATAGATAGATGATAGATAGATAGATGATAGATAGATAGATAGATAGACAGATAGATAGATAGACAGATAGATAGATAGATGATAGATAGATAGATAGATAGATAGATGATAGATAGATAGATATATATATATGATTGATAGAAATATAGATGGATAGATATATGATAGAAATATAGAGAGATGGAAATATAGATGGATTTGATATAAATAGATAGATTGATATAGATATATGATGATATATTCCATGATCTCGTGTGAAAGAACTTGTTTTTGGCTAGAGTGTCTCTCCCATAATGTATTTCACAAGCGGCACCTCAGGAAGGGCCCACATCACCAGTGAATGAAGGGGGTGCTGCAATCTAGCCGTGCATGTGGGTACAACTAACTAGGCTGCTAAGCTGACTTGTTCCTGTATGATAAAGCCTGGCCGCTCAGCTGCATCTGCCACTTTCTTTTTACAGTTGGAGATTCACCTTTTATCTTCTTGCTTTCATTGCTGGCATTGCCGTCCTTATAGACGTAAGTAGATTCCTACATCCATGGGTTGCACAGAGTGAGCTGCCTGCACTCTCATTTCATTCTCTTGACATTCTTATATTAGGATTTGTTTTATCTCATACCCCCTGTGTGCCTTACTTACTCCAACTCTTTCTTTTCTCTACCAACCTCTAACATCCTATTGCTTTACCCACCTGCCACTTACTCATTTCCTAATTAAACCTTTAAAAAAAAAACTGAACGTAAAATTGCTCCGGGTACTTTTCTAAACACTTTTACAATTTGCATTCGTTTTTTTCCATTTAAGGGTTGGGATCAGTTATCCAGAGACCCGTTATCCAGAAAGCTCTGAATTAAGGGAAGGCCATCTCCCATAGACTACATTTTATCCAAATAATACAAATTTTTAAAAATAAAAAAAGAGAACAATAGGGGTGTATCATGTGCTCCATTGGTTATTCTGGGACTGCCCCACATTGGGGTGCATGCAATAAGGCTTCCCATTGGGTATTCTATGACTGCACAATACTGGGGTATGAGCAATAATAAGGCATTGGTTGGAATGCCAACCTTAGTTCCGCAACATCCCCCCTTAGCTGATAGCAAGGATATAGATCTGGCATACATTGTATCATCCAGTATAGACTATCAGAGCAAATAAGCATTCACCCCGAATCTCATACTAATTGCTCTTGTTGCTGGACTGTTGGGGGAATCCTGACAATTTAACAATTATTGTACAGGTATGGGATCCGTTATCCGGAAACCCATTAAGATCCAAATTACGGAAAGCCCGTCTCCCATAGACTCAATTTTATCCAAATAATCCAAATTTTTAAAAATATTTTCCTTTTTCTCTGTAATAATAAAAGAGTAGCTTGTACTTCATCCCAACTAAGATATAATTAATCCTTATTGGAAGCAGAACCAGCCTATTTGGGTTTATTTAATGTTTACATGATTTTCTTGTAGCCTTAAGGTAGGAAGAACCCGTTATCCAGAAAGCTCAGAATTATAGGAAGGCATCTTCCATAGACTCCATTTTATCCAAATTTTTAAAGATGATTTCCTTTTTCTCTGTAATAATAAAACCGTAGCTTGTACTTGATCCCAACTGAAATCTAAGTAATCCTTATTGGAAGCAGAACCAGCCTATTGGGTTTATTTAATGTTTACATGATTTTCTAGTCGACTTAAGGTCAAAATTCCGAAAAGATCCCTTATCCGGAAAACCCCAGATCCCAAGCATTCTGGGTAACCGGTCCCATACCTGTATACGTTTTTATTAACGTCCTATCAAATGGATTTTGTAACATCACTGCCATCTGCTGGTCAGTTTCTGTAACTTTGCAGTCAAACGCAGAGATACCTTTAGAAGAAAAACGTAGAAGTGTTCTGATGTTGCTCTGCTCAGGAGAGAGATGGGGAAAGGGCACCTGAGGCTTCTGATCTCTTCCTGAGCAGAGCAACATCAGAACACTTTGAAAATCTCCCTCTTTGATTGTCATTGACTGTACAGTTAGGGGCAAATTTTTATCAAGGGTCGAATTTCGAGGGTTAAAAAACCCTCTAATTCGACCCTCGAAATAAAAAAGGATTTAGAGCAAAAGCTTCGATCGAACAATGAAATCGTTCGATCGAACAATGAAATCGTTCGATCGAACAATGAAATCGTTCGATCGAACAATGAAATTTTTCGATTGAACAATGAAATCGTTCGATCGAACAATGAAATCGTTTCGATCGAACAATGAAATCGTTTCGATCGAACAATGAAATCGTTTCGATCGAACAATGAAATCGTTTCGATCGAACAATGAAATCGTTTCGATCGAACAATGAAATAGTTTCGATCGAACAATGAAATCGTTTCGATCGAACAATGAAATCGTTTCGATCGAACAATGAAATCGTTTCGATCGAACAATGAAATCGTTTCGATCGAACAATGAAATCGTTTCGATCGAACAATGAAATCGTTTCGATCGAACAATGAAATCGTTTCGATCGAACAATGAAATCGTTTCGATCGAACAATGAAATCGTTTCGATCGAACAATGAAATCGTTTCGATCGAACAATGAAATCGTTTCGATCGAACAATGAAATCGTTTCGATCGAACAATGAAATCGTTTCGATCGAATAATGAAATCGTTCGATCGAACAATGAAATCGTTTGAAACGAACGAGTCTAAAGATTTTAATCGATCAAAGGATTTTTATTCTGTCAAAAAAAACTTCAAAAAGTGCTGGGGAAGGTCCCCATAGGCTAACATTGTACCTCGGTAGGTTTAAAGTGGCGAAGTATGAAGTCAAAGTTTTTTTTTTTTTTTAAAAGAGACAGTACTTCGATTATCGAATAGTCAAACTATTTTTACTTCGAATTTGAACAATTCAATGGTCGAAGTACCCAAAAAAATACTTGGAATTAAAAAAATTTTCCATTCGAATCCTTCACTCGAGCTTCGTAAATCTGCCCCTTAATGTGCTGTTGTTAAAGCACCTCAATCTCCTTGCCTTGCTCACCCTTCTACTCCTCTCTCAATCCCTCAATAAAGCGATTTCTCTGACTGTCATAAAAACCTTTGCTCAGTCTTTCAGAAAGTTACCTTGGTCTTTGGGTGATACCTTCCAAAAACAAAAGCTCTCAAAAATTTCATTAAACAACTAAATGCACTGACTTTGCCTGCTTGCTACTTGATGCATTGGAGGGGGGGTATCCCTGTAATAACAGGTGCAAATGTTGTCCCGCCTCTAGTAACCTACAGCAACTAATCCATTGTATTCTTTCAAATAGCGAATCAACTGTCGC
Organism: Xenopus laevis; assembly: GCF_017654675.1. Taxonomy (NCBI): domain Eukaryota; kingdom Metazoa; phylum Chordata; class Amphibia; order Anura; family Pipidae; genus Xenopus; species Xenopus laevis. Next base: position 117,738,130 of record NC_054385.1, on the reverse strand, counting down.
TTATTGGTTTTCTGAGGGAATGGGCAAAGTGCCAGTAGCAGAATATATCAGACTTGCTGGCCCTGTTTGTCATTCCCCGTGGTGTATGCCATCAACCAATTAACATTCGTCAAATCTATCAATCCTGGTGAAAGAGACCAGCCTGCAGGAACCTTATGAATGTAGAGCTTGGATGATCATAGAAACTGCTACATGTGATTGGTTGCTATGGGTTACTAGACTAATGTTGCATCTGTTACTATATAACCACTTTCCCTTTACTGAAGTATGTATGTATGTATGTATATACAGGCATGGGATCCATTATCCGGAAACCTATTATCCAGAAAGCTCCGAATTATGGAAAAGCCATCTCCCTTAGACTCCATTTTATCCAAATAATCCATATATAAAAATGTGATTTCCTTTTTTTCTGTAATAATGAAACAGTAGCCCAACTAAGATATAATTAATCCTTATTGGTAGCAAAACCAGCCTATTGGGTTTATTTAATGTTTATATGATTAACTAGTAGACTTAAGGTATGGAGATCCAAATTACAGAAAGACCCGTTATCCGGAAAACCTCAGGTCTGTTAGACACTGTTTTAAAATTTCGTAAGGGGAATGGAACACAATAGGAGGGCTGTGGGAGGAGCCAACCAGCTTAAAGGGATTCTGTCATGGTTTTCATGATGTAGTTTTTATTTCTAAATTATTGTTTACACTGCAAATAATTCACTCTACAATATAAATTTTATTTCTAAACCAGCAAGTGTATTTTTTTTAAATTTATAACATTGGTGTGTAGGCGCCATCTCAGGTCATTTTGCCTGGTCATGTGCTTTCAGAAAGAGCCAGCACTTTAGGATGGAACTGCTTTCTGGCAGGCTGTTTCTCCTACTCAATGTAACTGTATTTGTCTCAGTGGGACCTGGATTTTACTATTGAGTGTTGTTCTTAGATCTACCAGGCAGCTGTTATTTTGTGTTAGGGAGCTGCTATCTGGTTACCTTCCCATTGTGGATACTGGGGGGGAAAGGGAGGGGGTGATATCACTCCAACTTGCAGTAAAGAGTGACTGAAGTTTATCAGAGCACAAGTCACATGACCAGGGGCAGCTGGTAAACTGACCATATGTCTAGCCCCATGTCAGATTTCAAAATTGTTTGCTCTTTTGAGAAATGGATTTTCTCTGCTGGAGCAGCACTATTAACTGATGCGTTTTCCCATAACAGTATCCCTTTAAAATACATGTTTAATCTAGTAAGGCTAAGCAAGACTTTATCACAGATAGGTAGAAGGTTGGGCCGAGGTTACCCTGCCTTTCCCACTGAATTCCACGCACCCCTCCCTTAACAAACGACTCCCCTCTGAGATATAACAATTACTTGATTACATAACCCGGAACATGCAAAATGGGTTTTGTTATCGCTGGGGTGTTGGACTCCATCCACATTTTACTGGAGATAAAAAATAACCCGTAAATAAACATCTAAAGGCTATTCTATTCCTCCTAAAATAAATGTTTTTGTATATTCAAAGAGGAACCAGAAGTAGGCTAAATGGAGCTAAGAAAGCTTTTCAGTGTTACAATTAAAAATGGAAGCGATCTATACACATCCACGAGGAGCGGACGCTTGCGAATCACTGATTTCTGCAATTGCTGCTACAGGTATGGGACCTGTTATCCAGAATGCTCCTGGGGTTTTCCAAATAACAGAACTTCATGCCTCATTTTATAGAAAATCATGAAAACATTAAATAAACCCAATAGGCTAGTTTTGCTACCAATAAGGATTCATTATATATATATATATATATATATATATATATATATATATATATATATATATATATATATATATATATATATATATATATATATATATATATATATATATATATATATTTTTAGAGTGTTGGCTCTGCCAGTCCTTGATATTGATGTGTATTTTACTTTTGTGCAGAAACCATGGTTTCATGATCTCCACGAGGTCTGGAATGGGTTCCCCAAGCAGGTAATGCAATACAGTCTGAGGGGAGGGGGGACACTGATATTGGCTGATTGCAAATGGATCACTAGATTAATGTTGAAGGAACAGTAACATTAAACAAAAGGAAAGACAATATAGTTTACTAGTGTCCTGCACTGGTGCAACTGATTTGTTGTTCAGTATCAAAATAAAAACTGGGTAAATAGATAGGCTGTGCAAAATAAAAAATGTTTCTGATATAGTTAATTAGCCAAAAATGTAATGTATAAAGGCTGGAGTGACTAGATGTGTAACATAATAGCCAGAACACTTCTTCCTGCTTTTCAGCTCTCTTGCTTTCCACTGATTGGTTACCAGGCAGTAACCAATCAGAGACTTGGGGGGGGGCACATTGGTCATAACTGTTGCTTTTGAATCTGAGCTGAATGCTGAGGATCAATTGCAAACTCACTGAACAGAAATGTACCATGCGACCCCCCCCTTCAAGTCACTGACTAACTCAGAGTTAGAGAGCTGAAAAGCAGGAAGTAGTGTTCTGGCTATTATGTTACACATCCAGTCACTCCAGCCTTTATACATTACATTTTTGCCTAACTAACTTTATTAGAAACATTATTTATTTTGCACAGCCTATCTATTTACCCAGTTTTTAATTTCACACTGAACTGTTCTGTTAACGATACTTTCATATTTTTGTCATTTGCCATATGCACCCTATATAGCCAAGGTCAGACTGGCCCACCTGGATGCCAAAAAAAATCCCAATAGGCCCTGGTCCTGTCGGGTACCATCCCTTCCCCCTGCTAGTTCTGCTCCCCACCCACTTTATGCCCACAGTATCACTGAAAGGGGCAGTCCTTGACCCAAGTGATCAGCGGTGCCTGGGGATATTGCCTGCCAGCAGCATTAGTTGGGGGGGGGGGGGGGTTGTTAGTTTGGCCCTACAAGTTGGGTTCCTGGGTGTGGCCCTAGAGATTGGGTTCCTGGGTGTGGCCCTAGAGGTTGGCTTCCTGGGTGTGGCCCTAGAGGTTTGGTATCTACGTGTGGCCCTAGAGGTTGGGTTCCTACTTGTGGTCCTAGAGGTTGGGTTCCTGGGTGTGGCCCTAGAGGTTTGGTATCTACGTGTGGCCCTAGAGGTTGGGTTCCTACTTGTGGTCCTAGAGGTTGGGTTCCTGGCAGTTCCAAAGTACCTACACTGCCTATAGCCCATAACCTCTTTACTATTCATATAGACTTCTCCCAGATGGTTTACAACAGGGTAACCTTGCTTATCTGTAAGTGAGGGTGGGAGGAGGGGTCACTAATTCAATAAAGTCAGTTCTTTACCCTCTCCCCTAATAATTTCCTTCCCAGACAATGCTGCCGTCCCAGTACTGGTACTACATGATAGAACTGGGCTTCTACTGGTCTCTTCTTTTCAGAGTGGCATTTGACGTCAAGCGCAAGGTAAGTGATCTGTCCGCTTCCATGAGGTTCACCTTTAACTTAAACTTTTAGTATGTTACAGAATGGCCAGTTCTTAGCAACTTTCCAATTGGTTTTCATTTTTTCTTTTTTTAGAGTTTTTGAATTATTTGCCTTCTCCTGACTCTTTCCAGCTTTCACTGATCCCATCTAAAAAAAACAAATGTTCTGGAAGGCTACAAATGTATTGTTATTCTTTTTATTCCTCATCTTTCTATTCAGGCCTCTCCTATTCATATTCCAGTCTCTTTTTCAAATCAATGCATGGTTGCTAGGGTAATTTGGACCCTAGCAACCAGATTGCTGAAACTGCAAACTGGAGAGCTGCTGAATAAAAAGCTAAATATGTGAGACAATTTGCAATTGGTTTTCATTTTTATATTATTTGTAGTTTGAGTTATTTAGCTTTTTGTTCAGCAGCTCTCCAGTTTGCAGTTTCAGCAATCTGGTTGCTAGGGTCCAAATTCCCCTAGCAACCATGCATTGAATAAGATTTGAATATGAATAGGAGAGGGACTGGATAGAAAGATGAGTAGTAAAAAGTAGCAATAACAATAAGGGGCATATTTATCAAAGGTCGAAGCTAAAAAAACTTGGAACTTCGAATTCAAAAAGACCAATCGAGTTTTTTTGGGTCCAGTGGGCCGAATTCGGCCTACTTCGAATCGTACGATCGCATTTTGAATCAAAGTCTTTTTAACTTTAACCTTCGATCTCCCAAACTCCCCCAATTGCCTCCATACAGGTTCTAGGAGGTCCCCCATAGCCTAAATCAGCACTTCGCCAGCTTTTAGGTGGAGAATGGTCGAAGTCGAAGTTTTAAAGAGACAGTACTTCAAAAAAAAATTCGACTTCGAATTTCAACGTTTTTCACTTCGAAACTTCACCTCGACCTTTGATAAATCTGCCCCTAAGTGTGTAGCCTGACAGAGCATTTGTTTTTTTAGATGGGGTCAGTGACCCCCATTTGAAAGCTGGAAAACAATTCAAAAACTATAAAAAAAGAAAAAATGAAGGCCAATAGATAAATTTCTTAGAATTGGCCATTCTATAACATACTAACAGGGTTATTAGTCCAAAATTTATCTAAATTTTCTGCTACAAACTCTGATCAAAACGGCTCGGGTTTTTTACACTTATTTATTTATAACATTTTTCCGAAAATTTGCTTTGCTTTTTCAAGATTTTTTCGGATTTTTCACCCGAAAACTCAAGATTTGTTATGCTTTTTGCCCCAAAAACACTGGGGTATTGCATGAAACCAGTGCACATCAAAAAATCATTGGGACTTCTCCCATTGACTTATATGCAACCTCAACAGGTCTGAGATGCCGGATTTTCTGATTTTTATAGAAGTCCGATTTTTTTTTTTTTTTTTTTTAGAAGTCCGATTTTTTTTGAAAGGTGAACCAGCCCTTTAAGTGAATCGTTACATCACGTGTGTGATGCTTTGGGAAGTAAAAGTCTTTGTAGCTGATGGAAGACACAGGAAAGTAGGGTTGTATGGATAGAACAAACGTTGGCTTGTGATTGGTCTGATTTCATGTTACTATAAGACTATATACATGAAGTAGTTAGCACAGGTATTGGGTACTTGGCTTACAGGCCCCTGTTTAGCTCCGTCCGTCAATTTCAAGATAATTTGCTCTGCTTTTAGTTCAGCCAATCTTCATTTCATACCTCTTGTAGGTGCCCCATTGGGATATTAATTGGGATTAATAATAGGATTAATAGATATTCGCATTTTATAGTCAGGGCACAAGTTTCTGTCTAACCCTATAGGTGCCTCATTAAAGGGATACTGTCATGGGAAAACATGTTTTTTCCAAAATGCATCAGTTACCGTATATACTCGAGTATAAGCCGAGGTACCTAATTTTACCTACGAAAACTGGGAAAACTTATTGACTCGAGTATAAGCCTAGACACAACTACAGCC